>NC_058413.1:109411471-109550550 GCF_002201575.2 Neomonachus schauinslandi | reverse complement strand
CTGTGAGACGCTCTGTGAGATGCTCTGTGTGACGGCCTGTGAGACGCTCTGTGAGACGGTGTGTGTATGGATGTGCACAGCGGTCGCCGTGGACGTGGTTGGGCAGAGCTGGTTTAACTCACCAGCGTTAAGGCTTGTTGGAAGTGGGCTCGGGGGCTTTCCTGCTGAAACTGCTCTGCTCTTTGTCCGCAGCTTCTCGTGGTGCAAGCCCTCCGGCCGGACAGACTGCAGAGCGCCATGGCTCTGTTCGCCTGCAGAGCCCTGGGTGAGTCCTTGGCCGCCCCGCCCCGCAGCCCCGTGCTTTCCATGGACGCCTCGCTTCGCAAGGCCGGAAGGGCGTCTCCTTCGTTGTGCGTGTCTGGAGACCTCTGGGGGTTCAGGAATGTGTGTTGGGTGGGACTGCAAGTCCGGTGCTTAGTTCACATCCTGGACTTAGTTACGGTTTGATACTTAAAAAGTCATTTTATGGTGAAAGCCCTTTAGACATTTATGCATTCATTCTTTTTTGTTTTTTTTTTTTAAAGATTTTATTTATTTATTTGACAGAGAGAGACATAGCGAGAGAGGAAACACAAGCAGGGGGAGTGGGAGAGGGAGAAGCAGGCTTCCCCGTGGAGCAGGGAGCCTGATGTGGGGCTCGATCCCAGGGTCCTGGGATCACGACCTGAGCCGAAGGCAGACGCTTAACGACTGAGCCACCCAGGCGCCCCTATGCATTCATTCTTAATTAGGAGTTAGATAATTAAAGTAAAACAAAGAAATGATCATAGTCTTGCGGGGAAAAGCCTTCAAAATGAATTATTTTTGCTCTACAACAAAAAATGAAGGCTTTGTTTGTGTTTTAGGTTACAATCTGTGCAGTCCATTTTTAAAATCTCAGATAGTCTTACCAGAAAGAGCTAAAAGTTACTCATTTGTTAATAAAGTATACCATGTTTTGATTTGCTGAAGAGAATTTGGGAAAACTGTGTTAGGGAAAGACGACGTAAAGTATTTTAGTTGAAGTATGGAGTGATCCAAGAAGAGCGAATCTTTATTCTAAACCACAGGAAGTTTGGAAATGAAGAATCTGGCATTAAGTAAAAAAGTATGCTGACATTTTTTTCTAGAAATTCTCTATTTTAACATTTTATTCATTGTTAAATTTTATGTTGAAATTTTTAAAATTTTTTATTATGTATGTTTTCATTAAATAAGAATTTTTCATATAAACAAGCTTAGCACAGAATTTTAGGAAATTGAAAAGAAATATACTGGGTTTTCCACGCTCCTCCCTGGAAACCTTTACTGAGGAATCATTCAGTGTTTGTTGTAAAGCTGTTGGGGTTGATATAGCAGGTCGTATTTTGAGGACTTGTCTTAGTTTCAGTTTTACTCTAGTGGACACGCTCTCTCCTGTGAACTCGGCGTTCATGGTGATTAGCTAACGTCAGCTAACCCTTAAATTGCTCTCACTATGCGCTGTACTCATATCTGCTCTTAATCCTCAGGGTAGCACTATGAGGGGCTACTTCTGAGGAAGCAGAATCCCACAGCTAATAAATGACAGAATGCAAACCCAGTTCCATTGTTCATGTTCTTATTAATAAGATGTATCCTTAAACCTTAGATTAAGTTATTTCAAACACACATCCTTCCCCACCGTCACCGAATATATTAGTTTCCTGGGTCTTCCATAAGTATCACAAACCAAGTGGCTTCATGCAACAGAGATGTGTCATTTCTCGGTTTTGGAGGCTGGAAGTCCAAGATCAATGTTTCCGCAAGGCCACGCTCCCTCCGAACCCTGTCGCAGAACCCCTCCCTGGATTCTGGTGGTTTGCTGGCTATCTGGTGTTTCTTGGCTTACAGCTGCTTGATCCAAATGGCATTTTCCCTGTGTATCTCTTCCCTGTCTGACTTCTTATGAGGGGCCTACCCCAGTCTGACCTCACCGGAAGCTAAGTAGTTCCATCTGGTGGGACCCTGTTTCCACATCAGGTCACACTCTGAGGTATTGCCATTATGGCTTCAGCTTCTCTTTTTTGGGGGACAGCATTCAGCCCACATCTATCGGCCGTCTTCTGCTTTACCCTCTGGCAGAACACACGTGTGCACACATGTGCAGGCATTTTGAGGCTCTGGTTAAACCGGTCACTTGGTTGGCTGCTGATGGGTCTGTGGAGATGCATCTGCGCCTGCTCTGGGCTTCCCTTTCCTTAAGCATGAGGGGGAAATGTCTCCCTGTCTGTTTCTGATGGAACGTCTGTCTCCTGGATTATTTATACTCAGGTCTGGCAGAATGTTTATACACCTAACTCCTGGTTGCAGGTGACAGACGCCCAGCTCAGAGTCACTCCAGTGAAACAGGGGAAAAGCTAGAGCCAGTATTCAGAAAGGAAGAGGCAGGGCGGCTGGCCTCAGCGCCTGCAGGTCTTGTGGACTCTTTCTTGGTCTCTCTCTGTTTCTCTTCCTTTTCTCCTCTTCTCTCTTCATATTTGTGTCCCTGTTCTCTCTTTCCTGCCTGTGTGTTGCCCTCAGTCTGGGGGTTCATGTGTATTCTGTGCATAAGGCTGCCGACCTCCTGGGGTAGCATTTAAAGCTTGTGATGAAAGAGAACTTTCCCTCCCAGCCTCACCTTCAGAATCCCAGGAAGGACTCTGCTGTGCTCGGCTTGGGTGACACGATCCCCTCTGCAGCTAATCCTGCTAGAAATACATGAAAGTGCAGTTTCCCCCAAAGAAATCCTGGGTGGGGGAAGGACTGCTACCAGCAATGAGGGGAGAACTGCTGGTACCAAACGATGTGCATTCTAAGCTGACGTGTGAAGTGCTTTAGCTCGTTCTCCTATTTCAGTACTTTGGTAGTTGAACCATTCATGTATAAAGTGCATTTTGAGAGTCTAACTCCTTTAAGTGTTAAAAATATCTAATTTTTGGTTCTGGAAAATGAGGTGTTTGAAAAAAGATGTTAGTGTCCATGTTAAAAAATACTCAGGAGCATACTGAATCTTGTGACTGAGGCATTTAACGTGTTGCCAAATGTAGACACACATGGTAAGTAATTGTGCAGGGTAGGCATATTTATTTAATAAATATGAAAACTGTCCCTGTATTTGCAACTTGGAAGTTGGCTGATGGAAGTAGCCTTTTAACAGCCTTTTTTGAGAAAACAGAAGCCGTGAGACAGGAGTTCTGCACTTGTCGTCATCAAACCTTCCAGGTGGTAGCACGGGCACTGTGTTCGTTTTGCTCTCCCTTCTGTTCGTGGGTGATGGCCTTGCCCTATGAAAGGCCAGCCCGTCTGCCCTTTGTGTTTTATTCCTGCCATCATCCCCTTCTCCATACCCCTGTCCTACACACGTTCCCCTCTCTAGCTGCTTCTGCAGCAGGACGTGTGGGCAGCGTGTCCCTCGTGAGAGACGGCAGTAACCCAGTCCCTCGGCACTCCCTTGTGTCCTGCTCGTCTGTGCGTCCGTCCTGGTGGTCCCATGAGCTCGCTCTCGGTACGTTCAGTCGTGTCTTCTGCCATATTGCTATGTTCAGCAGTGACTTCTGTGCTTTTGGCTTATTTCGTCTCTCAGCAACACTGTTCTTTCTTCTTCCTTTAAATGCTTTCTACTTTCTTGTCTGGTGATTATGTTTCTTCTTTCAGTCCTCAGCCCTTTCAGGCTATCCCTTGTGATTTTCCTCTACTGGCTGTTTCTCTGCATGTCTTCGAAATGTTGGCCTCTTCTTCCTTCCACTACATTCTCTCTCTTGGTAAACTCAGCCCATCCCTGACTTGCAGTGTCATCTCTAAATGCCTGACTCTTTGATCTCCTGTTCTGAGCCCTGACCTCTTCCTGGAATTCGAAACTCGTATGTCCAAGTGCTTATTTGATGTTTTCACAGGAATGTCACATTGCAAATTTACCAGGACCGATAAAGATCTTCTGACTCAGCTATGCCAGTATCCACTCAGCTGCTCAAACCAACACCCCAAAGAAACCTTTTCTCTTTGTTTTTCACTCCCCATACTCCATCGACCAGCAGGTTCTTTTGCTCCATCTCTAAAATTTGCTCTGAATTAATTTGCTACCAGCCGAATGCAGACTATTATCTCTTCTCACCTCAGTCACTGCCGTAGCTTTGGCTCTGCCCTCAGATATATTCAGAATCCACTTCTCACACCTCCACTACCATCTGCCCCCTTTGTTTAAGCCACTGTCTCAGAGCAGGATTACTGCTCTTCAGGCTTCTTTTCTTTTCCACTCCCAGTTTCTTCCCAGCATAGCAGCCAGAGTGCCTTTAGAAATACAAGTTAGATCATATTGCTCCTCAGTTCAGTCTTGTGATGGCATCTCATGGGCCTGAGTCCTTACCTTGTCTTAAAGGGTCTTACATCTTCCGGTCCTTGGTTCCCCACTTAGGTCTCATCTCCTTCCACTCTCACCCTCTTTCAGTCCTTTCCAACCATGATAGCCCTTTATTCCTGTTCTTCCAGAGCCCTCAGTGAGTTTTCTGCAATCTCAGGACCTTTGCATTTGCTGTTCCTTCTTCCAAGGGAGCTCTCTCCCTCCCCCGTTATCTTCCCCACTTCTCTGCTCAGATGTCATTTTTTCAGCGAGGATTTCCCTGAGCGCTCTGTATAAAATAACATACTCATACTTCTTTACCTTGTTTGTGTTCCTCCATAACTGTGACTACTATCTGACATACTGTTATTAACTGATGTTCAACTAGAATATAAGTCACATGGGGGCACATATTTATGTTGTTTATGGTTGTGCCCCAGGCCTTAAATAGCTTCTGGAACAGAAGCGCTAGAAATGTTTGTTCTTATTTGGTCTCCCTACTTGAGTGCTTGTTTCCTTTCCGATCCATTCTCTTTGTACAGCTGTGTAATCTTTAAAAAAGTGAAACCAAACCATCTCCATTTTTACATAAGATCTCAAAAATCTCTCAAAACACTTACAATAAACTCCAGATTCCTTACATAAGCTGACAAGACTCTGCTTGCTTCTCTGACCCCATCTTGTGCCATTCTTGCTTGCCTCTGGGCTTTAGTGCCAAAACAGCCTTAGCACCTTTGCACCATCTGTTTACCCTGTGCTTTCCCTCCTTTTTTTGGATCCTTTTCTGGAGACTTTATTTAATATAGGGTTATCTTCCAACGACCTGAATAATAGTTCTTAGTTCTCCAAGATTATTGTTATTATTCCCTTTAATACTTTTTTTTTTTTTTAGAAAAAAAGTTAATATTTTAAAAATTAAGTATAATTAGCATACAGTGTTAGTTTCAGGTGAAAAATAACAGTGATTCAACACTTGCATACATTACCTGTTGTGATGAGCACTGGGTGTTGCATGGATATGTTGAATCCTTTTTTTTTTTTTAGATGGATAGCTCCTCTCTGTCATTCAGATGTTAACTTACAATACTGCAGTTTCAGAGAGGTCTTTCTGGGCCACCAAACGGCACCAACACATCAGCCTGTTTTAATTCTCTAGGACCCAACACTATCTAATGTTTTTGGCTTATCTCTATACTTATCGTCTGCTCTATAACTCAGTGCAAGTTTCAGTAAAACAAGGCAGTTTTCAGAGGGGCTCTTCAGTGTCTATTCTTTTCTCATTCCCATAGTCTTTAAAAATGTCCTCTTTGTACCACATTGCACATGACCTTCCTTCCTTCGTAGTCTGACCTTCTGCCAACTCTTTGGAATACTTCTGTTATGGTACTGTTTCACCTCCTGGTTAAATGACATTTAAGGTTTAATGGCATTAACTAAAAACCTCATGATATTCACCTATTCAGATGCTTTGAAAGTTTAATATACTTCTAAAATCATATTCTGCCTATTTTTAAGTGAAAGTTATATATATTGGTATATGGCTGGATGACTTTGTATTCGGTCAGATGGTTTTATTAATACAGTTTTCATATAAAATTGGAGTTTTTAATGTATGAATAAGTTTTAAAAAATTCAAATTGCTAGAGAATGACAAGCACTTATCTTTTTTAAAAATTTTTTTAGAAGATTTTATTTATTTATTCGTAAGAGACAGAGAGAGAGGCAGAGGGAGAAGCAGGCTCCCCACTGAGCAGAGAGCCCCATGCGGGACTCGATCTCAGGACCCTGGGATCATGACCTGAGCCGAAGGCAGACGCTTAACCATCTGAGCCACCCAGGCGCCCCAAGCACTTATTTCTTTTTAATCAGATTGTAAAGATTTGATTTCAAATGTAATTTCTCAAGCATCATTTGTATGGAAAGATTTTTATTAAGTTTTAGTAATCTTTTTTGTAATCTGTAAACTTTCAAACAGTAACTTAAAAAATGTGTTTATGAAAGTAGTGTTGATTTCAAGATAGGACAGTCCTCAAAACTTTTAGGCATGTCACTTTAATCCTCCAAACCAAGCTTTAATATACGAGCCACATCTACTATATTACTTTTTAAAATAGCAGTTACCAGATGCTAATATTGGGACTTGAGTAATTTTGATCGAATTTTGACTTTTTTAAGTAACTGCTCTGAGCAGGTGTTGTGCTGTGTATGTGAGGTTATCAGGAGCAGGTTCCTTGAAGACCCTGCAGCAGCCCCAGGGAGGCTCTCCATTAAGAGTCAATGTGAGCGGGGTGGCTTTCCTGCTTCAGAGCTCCTTCCCTGATGCGGGCCTGCGTCCCATCCCGGGCACCTTGCTTCCGTGGCTCCATCTGTCTCGTGAAGTCTGTCTGAGAGGAAGGGGGAAGGACAGAACGACATGCATATTCATTTTCTGTTGCCTCTGTTAACAAATCGTCACAAATTAGCAGCTTTGGACGATATCCGTGTACTGTCTTACGGTTCTAGGGGTCAGAGGCCTGCTGGGCTGGCCTGGTTTCTCTGCTCCCAGTCACACAAAGTGAAGTCCAGGCGTTGGCCCTGCGCTCTCAGGGGGAGGAGGCTCAGGGAAGCAGTCATCTCCAAACTCACTCAGGCTCTCCCACAATCAGTTGCATGCCTTGTAGAATTGAGGTCCTCCTTCCCTCCCTGTCCTGGAGCCCTCCTCAGGGTGGAGAGGCCACTGGGGTTCTTTGGCTCGCAGACCCCTTCCTCCATGGTCACGGGTAGCAAGGGTAGGGGGGCTCTTTCTCAGGCTTCCCATCCGTCTACTCTCCCCTCCACCTCATCTGTCCTGCTTCTCTCTTCTGCTGTGTCTCTGTGACTTGAGCTGGAGAAACTTACTGCTTTTAAGGATCCAAGTGATTAAATTGGCCTACTAGGATAACAGAGGTGAATGCTATTTTAAGGTTCACAACCGTAATTATGCCTGTAGAATGCCTTCATAGCAGCACCTAGGTTAGGAATCTTGAAACAGATGGCATTCTGCCTACCACAAAATGTTGGACTGTTTGTTTCTAGGCTTGAGGAGTATTCCATTTCTAAAGAGTTTCTTCCCATTTAATTGGTTGATGTACCTTGGGTTCCATAGTGGTTCTCAGTTTTCCTTCTTTTTCTTGACGTTCGTGGTACATTCTTAGAGTTGTCCTTTCTCACTAATAAAGCAAGTGTAATTTTGTACTCCGGAAACTTGTCAGTTCTCTGTTGGGGAGGATGCGATGAGTGAGGAAGAATGAATCTTTCATACTTACCACCTATAATAGTCTGATGTTAATTTGCTGCTTTCTTTACTCAGGTACCTAAAAAGTGCAGGATTGGTATTCTTTCTTTTTTAAACTGTAAATTATTTCTTCTTTGATGATTTTGGTATTTTATCGGAGTAAAATAAAATGCAGTAAAGGTGTAAGTTATTTCTTTGACTCATTTTTTGTTCTTTTTTTCCTTTTGAAAGAAATGATACGTTTTAAAGATGCATGGTCAAAATTTAAGATCCCAGTAATTTTTCAGTAGTTTTATCCTGTGATAATTCACAATGCAGTGAACATCTGTGGCTCTTCAATTTCATTGAATAGTTTTGGATGATTTCATTCTAACAGTTCTAGTGATATAGTGAGTGAAAGGTACTTGGATTAATAAAACCAATGATTATATGTATAGATCAGTTCAATTAAAGTGCAATGGGGTTATTTTATTGGGAGTTTTGTTGGCAGAATGGCTAATATGAAATCCCAAATAACATGAACCTTACTTATATTATCATAAATGGTATATTTTTTCATGTTTTTTTCTCTAACCCAAAACATTCCAGTACTTTGAAATATTGTATCAAATGAGTTAATGAACATCTGTTTATCTTCTGTGGAATTTTAACTTTAGGAGGAATATTTAAATTTGTGCTAGAGTATGCCTATAGAATGGTGAGCAAAACAGATGCGATTCCTGTCCTCCTGGAGTTTGTAGTCTGTATTTGTTAATTTAAGAAATGATGTGGTAATCTGGGGCGCCTGGGTGGCTCAGTTGGTTAAGCATCTGCCTTCGGCTCAGGTCATGATCCAGGGTCCTGGGATCAGGCCCCGCATCAGGCTCCCTGCTCCGTGGGAAGCCTGCTTCTCCCTCTCCACCTACTTGTGTTCCCTCTCTCGCTGTGTCTCTCTCTGTCAAATAAATAAATAAAATCTTAAAAAAAAAATGATGTGGTAATCTGTATTTTAAATTTTTAAAGACACTTTTATATTAACATAATTTCCAAATAAAACACATGTTTCGTTCAGTAGTTATCTTATAGGAATCTATCTTCGTATATATTCTGATGTTTATCACATAATATGTCTAAGTAGAGCTCTATGAGAAGACAGAAGAAGACAAAGATAGGAAGCCCCTGGTGTCCCTTCATCCTGAGATCATCATTGTTTTTTTTTTGTTTGTTTGTTTGTTTTTAAAGATTTTATTTATTTATTTGACAGAGACACAGCGAGAGAGGGAACACAAGCAGGGGGAGTGGGAGAGGGAGAAGCAGGCTTCCCGCGGAGCAGGGAGCCCGATGCGGGGCTCGATCCCAGGACCCTGGGATCATGACCTGAGCTGAAGGCAGACACTTAACGACTGAGCCACCCAGGCACCCCGAGATCATCATCGTTAACATGATAATGCACAGCTTTCTATTCCTTTTGGGCGCAGGAATGTGCAGGTCGTGCAGTATGGAATCATGTTGTCTGTTGAGTAATCTGCTTTTCAGTAAATTACCACTTAACTCACCATTCTTGTGATTTCAGCCCCAATTGTATGGCTATCAGAAATTACTCAGACTCCTCAGGGTGTTTCCCCAAGATTTTTCACTAATACCAACAGCTACAGTGAAAGTTTTTGTACCTGCTTCTGCATTCACATCCTGAATTATTTCTTAAATTATTATAATCTCAATGACTGCGTCAAAGGCCAGACATAATTTTTAAGACTTTTGATACATGTTATAATATCAGTTCATTTAATTGGCCTAGAATGTTTATTGAGTTTATGAATAAATCAATGAGTGAGTGAACAGAAGCATTGTCTAATTACATTGCCACAAGTACTTAAGAACTGTTTTCGATTAGGTCTTAAAACAGGATGATAGTTAGCAACAACAACTTATTTAAAAATAAAATTCATACAATATACCCCTAGAAGCAGTTCATCAACTTTCAGAGGCAGTTGGGGCAAACTCAGTGGTGATTAGGAATATTTCTTTTTTCTTTTTTTTTTTTTTTCAAAGATTTTATTTATTTATTTGTCAGAGAGAGAGAGAGAGAGCACAAGCAGGGGGAGTGGGAGAGGAAGAAGCAGGCCTCCCGTGGAGCAGGGAGCCTGATGCGGGGCTCGATCCCAGGACCCTGGGACCATGACCTGAGCAGAAGGCAGATGCTTAACGACTGAGCCACCCAGGCGCCCGTAGGAATATTTCTGCCTGTGACAGTTCTTACTTATCCTGACGACTTGATGTTGTGACGAGTGGAGGGGAATGGGGCAGGTGTGAAATTGGTCTCTTCAGTATGGTTATCTAGAAGGGCCTTCTTTGGCCCATCTGGAGGGCATTGAATTTATATTTTAAAGTGCTGACTACAGAAATCATTAAGAATGTCTTTCTCCAGTGATTTTAGAATTTCTAAGGCGCAATATTGTCTATTCATGTCTACCTTTCTTGCCTGTGGAGTCGTTCTGTTATGTTCTGCTAATCTGTTTTTCAACTCTTGTGTCATACTCCTCTTTTTAGCTCAGTTCAAACAAGTATATTTTGATTAGCAATTGAAGTGGGTCTTCTTTAGCTTGGCTTTTACTAAATACGTCAATCATGGAAACATTTCAATTTTAGTAGAAGAGATTTTAACATAATAGCAAAATTACAATTTCTTGTCTGTATAGGACTTCGTAGTTACGAGTTTCAGATTCAAAAAAAGCACAGGTGAATTATGTTGAATACAGTTAGCAGTTAGCTGCTGGGTGACCTCTGGCAAGATGTTCAATCTTCTATTAGTTTTCTTTTACGTAAAATAAATAGCTGGTATCACAGAGTAGGTGATGAGTAAATGGAATCTGTTTTTATTCCTATATCCTCTTTTGCTCCCAAATGACCTACGGGTTGTTTTATGCCTGTTTTACAACTGAGGAAACCGAGGCACCTTGTATTTTAGTGATTTGTGTAGGGTCACTTGGCTAACCTGAGAGCTTATATACTTCTGTCTCCAAACGAATATTCTTTTCATTCGATACCACTTCCTATTTTCTCGTAATGCGTGGAGGTAGGGAATAGCCATCCTGTATCATGACGGTGAAGCTGTTCGCTAGATTATGTGGGACTCTGACTCCAGTGCACGGCATGGGGTCGGCACTGAGTTGCCACAGAAATGAACGAAACGTAGTGTAGCTGGGCAGTTGGCTCAGTCTTCTCTTGCAGGCAGAAACTTGCGTAGCAAGAGCACAGCACCGGTGGTGTGTTCTTCGTGCGCTGGGCGTGGCCGTCTGGGTGCCCAGCAGTCCGTGTTGTTGCAGCGATTCGCGGAGATCGTAGGTGCAGAGCGGTTGGAAGCATTCCGTGAGATGGTAGTTACTGCTAGTCCGTGAGTGGTTTTACAGTGAGGAAACTGTGATATGTACGGGATTATCACTCACCTCCGTTTTCTGCTACATCCTGTAATCACGTTGCTTTTTGTTTTCATGTCTTTCACATATATCTTCCAGGACTGAAAGAGCTGTCCCCGCTCCCCCTGAATCTCAAACGGCTCTACAAAGAGACACTGGAAATTGAACCCATCTTGATAATTATCTCCCCGGGTGCCGACCCTTCTCAGGAACTTCAGGAGCTCGCCAACGCAGAGAGAAGTGGAGAGTGCTATCACCAGGTCAGCGCCCGTTACCTGCTCTTCCTGCCCTGCCTGATCCTGTTAGGGAAACATGTTTCATGGGGGTAGGCCAAGCAACATCCCCCGAAGTGCCCAGGTCCTGCTCCCCGGAGCCTGTGAATTTGTTAGCTTCCGTGGCGGAACGTGTAGTTCCGTAAGTGTCTCCACATGGGGACATCTTGCATGAGTCAGGTGGGCCCAGGGTCATCACAGGGTCCTTCCAAGGGGGAAGCTGGGGGGGCCGCGTGGAGGCACTGGTGTATTGATGGTGCAGTGGCCAGAGCAGTGGGAAACGCTGGGGTGCTGGCTTGGAAGGTGCCGGAAGGGACCGCAAGCGAAGAGAATGCGGGTGACTTCTAGAAGCTGGAAAAGCGAGAGGGAGATTCTCTCCTCGAGCCTCCAGGCAACACCCTTGTAGTAAAGCCAGACTCCTTGAAGTTAGATGGGGCCTCTAATCTCCAGAAATCTGGTAATAAATTTGTCTGGTTTTAAGGTACTAAATTGTGGTAATTTGTTATAGCAGTAATAGGACACTAATCTATTTGCTAAGCTTTTGAGAATAATTTTTAAATTTTACTTGGATGCTTTTACAGTAAATCAGCAATATTTACATAAACTTGTGAGTAAAACTTAGGTAACAGAGGACCATTTTTCTGAGGTAAATTTAGGAGTTTACCTTGTTCAGGTTGCCTGCTTTGTGCAATTCAGTTTGCATGCTAGTCAGAATATGTATTTAATTTACTCTCAGTTTTTGACAACTGAATAAATAAACCGCTTTCATTATAATGATTAAGCAGCAAATGGAGAAGTCGGAATGTTGTGGGGAACCTGGACGGAAGGCAGCTAAGAGCAGGGAGTGGTTCTCGGGCGAGGGGATCTGATTCCACCCTAGGTAGGGTGTCCTGACGCCTTAGCAGGGCACCATCAGTGGTCAGTGAGGAGCCTGCATGAGGGGCCTTGTCTGCACCTTGTATCTGTTGGTATTGATTTTAGCTGCAGGGTAGAGCTATTTGCATCTGCAGTAGGTTTGACTATTAAACATGTAAAGTTTTGTATACTGAATTTGCAAAATTGTTAAAGTAAAGCCTTTCGATATGGACATAATTATTCATGATTCTGTTATTTTAAAGTTTTGTTTATGTGCTGAATGTATATGCTAAGGCTAATACATTCTTGATGCAAAAAATTAATTTTTTTAAAGATTTTATTTATTTGACAGAGAGAGAGCGTGCATGAACAGGGTGAAGGGCAGAGGGAGGGGGAGAAGCAGGCTCCCCGCTGGGTAGGGAGCCCGATGTGGGACTCGATCCCAGGACCCTGGGATCATGACCTGAGCCAAAGGCAGACCTTTAACCAACTGAGCCACCAAGGCGCCCCCCCCAAAAATTAAGTTTTAATGGCAGAAGTTGTGTAGATCTCAGAGGGAATGGGTGGCTAACCATCTTCTTGACATTTTCCTGTTGTGCTTTTTTAAAAAAAATTTATAGTACATATTTTTTTCTGAGGTTTTATGAATCTTTAAGCTTTTTTCATATAATTGATGCTTTATGGGAAACGCTGAGTTGCCTATTTTTAGCTGTCATTTCCGTTGAGCAAAATACTTAACCTTTTCTCTAATTCTGTTGTACATGCCTATACTTGCATTTTTTTTTTTTTTGTGGGATTTATTTTGCATTTTAATAATGGCAAACTAGTAGGTGCATCAAAACAATTCAACCACTTTGTTTCACCTCCTATTTGTTTCATTCAGGGTTAGACCTTGAAATTAAAACAAAAAAATCAAGGGGCACTTGGGTGGCTCAGTCGTTAAGCGTCTGCCCTTGGCTCAGGTCATGATCCCAGGGTCCTGAGATCGAGCCCCGCATCGGGCTCCCTGCTCGGGGGGAAGCCTGCTTCTCCCTCTCCCACTCCCCCTGCTTGTGTTCCCTCTCTTGCTGTGTCTCTCTCTGTCAAATAAATAAATAAAATCTTTTTAAAAAATCAATATGTGAGTATTTATTACCTGTGTTATTGCATGCTTTAGTATGCAATGAGTTAGACATGGTTCCCACTGTCAATAACTTTATAGTCTAATTGAAAAACAAAATCAATACTTGTAAAAGTCAACTAAAAAGCAATGAAATGCTATGTTGTATTCATTATGGAGACAAATCACTGTGGTTTGCAGTAATCTATAACCGTAGTCTTGAAAGTGTTTTGACCGTGTACCCAATAAAAGCTGAGCCAGGAATCTCCATGTGTCTGTTCATAAATTATCTACATGCACACACCTTGGCTGTCCTGGTGCACAGGTATGCTGTAAGCTGGCCTGTACAAACAGGCTGAGGAGTCCAGACTGCACGTGGTCCGTGGGTGTAGCCACCTGGGACTCTGTACTAACACCTGCAGAATCTGACCGTGCAGCCTGAGCGCAGTCCGTCGTCTCGGCCTTCCAGCTCCGAACATGCTTGCAGGTTGTCTGCTCTACGAGGAGGACCGGGCCCCTCGCTGAGCGTCCTCAGCACAGGTGGACTGCAGCACCTGGGAACATGGCCCTGGGATTCCAGTGAGCTCGGGATGCCCATGCCCACTCTGTCTTTATTCTCTTCTTGGCCCTCAGCCCCCTAGGCCCCCTCTCTCTGAGCAGCCCTAGAGGAGCAGTGGGCAGAGTGTAGAGTCCTCGCCCTGTGAGGATTTCCTGGATGACGGAAGCTAGGGAATCACACCATTACACAGTTAGACCTGTAGCTTGAGAGCCAGATACGTGCGTTGTTGGAAAAATCAGAAGTAAATTTCAAGGAAGTCGTAGTATTAATGATTAAACATTAATGATTAAACCCTCAAAGAATTCAAGACGACAGTTAAAAAAATTTCCTTTTTTTTTAAGGGTCACGTTTGAGAGGGTTAGAATTGCAGGAAATAGGGGAATGAGAAACAAAAATAAAACTATTCAATAATTCTTTATACTCTTCTGTAACTTGCAAAGCTATAATGATAATGTATTTTTAATAAACAGAAAGTATTAGAAATCTACTGATAAAGGGCAAAAACAAGACAACTGTTGGAAATGGCAACAGAGTTATTAAAAACTTAGAACTCTCATCAAAATAATTGAGTTCAGTATGTATGACAGGTTAATTTGACTCTCTCCTGTTACGTGTTATCGGATTTGTTGTTTAGTATTGTTTTTCATTTTGTTTTTGCAGGTTGCTATGGGTCAGGGTCAAGCTGATTTAGCAATTCAGATGCTGAAAGAATGTGCCCGCAGTGGGGACTGGCTGTGTTTGAAGAACTTACATCTGGTGGTGTCTTGGCTGCCAGTTCTGGAAAAGGTAGATTCAGATAAATGTGGTATAAATGGTATATTATGGTATACTATTATGTGGTATAAGAGTATATAATTTACAATTCTAAACATACACAAATATTTTTATAAAAGCCAATTCTTTCTCTTTTTAAATTTTTTTGGTTACTTTCACTCTGCATTTTACATTATAATAATGAATGTTAGTATCAGACATAGATTATATTTATTAAAGTAATTTTTAGATCTCATTCTTTTAGAACTCTTGACAGTTCTTCTGTCATTCATTCATTCCTTTATTCTACAAGCACTTGTTTAGTACAGAAAAAAACGAGCAGTTGCCCTAAGTGTGGGTTGCATACAAAATTTGTAACCTGCTCCATGGGAAGGAACTTGGTTTAGAAGAGACAGGCCACTTTAATAACTATATTGTAGCATCATAAACACTATGGAAGAGAATTTACAAACTGCCATCAGTGATGAATTCTGCCTGGGACTATGGTAATGAAGAGTTGAAGAAGATATCCCCCTAAAACAGGGTGTTTAAATTGACAGATGAGTAAGAATTTGTCAGGTTCCAAAGAGAGTAACAGGTAGAAAGAATAATATTTGTAAAGACACAGACATAAAAATTTGAATAAGTGACCAACGCACACAGCTTGGGCAGAGGAATTCGGATGGTGAAGCTTTGAATTTATATTATAGGCAATAGTGTACAACAAAAATTGCTAATAAAGGAATTGATGTCCTTAAAGAACTCTGTGAGGTATGGATCGAAGCAGTGAGAACCCAAAGTCCCGCACGTGGTTGCTAGTTGAGGCCTCTCAGTTGCTGCTAACGCTTACTTTGTACAGACTGTGCACTGGGCACCATGACGAGTGTCTTACAGGGTGTGTACTGTTACTGTCCTTGCTTAGAGCTGGTGTAAGTCCTAGACCCCAAAGTCATGGAGCAAATAAGCAACAGAAGGAAATGTATCAGAATGTCACAGAAGGATTTTAGAAAGAAATTTTACTTACTAATATATTTATAAAATGGAAATTAGTGTGTGTGTGTTTAAGTAGATTTTTCTTGTTGCTGTATTTGTACACAAGGAATTGAACACTCTGCAGCCTAAAGATACCTTTCGTCTGTGGCTCACTGCAGAAGTCCATCCCCACTTCACCCCTATCTTACTACAGTCAAGTCTGAAGATCACCTACGAGGTAAGGAGACTTCAACCCTGAGTCACTCAGCGTGAAGTGCCCTAGTCTCCATGCTCCTCCTAAAGCTCTGTAAAGAACTGTCGGTCGTACAAAACACACCAGAGTTTCCTTTATGACAGTCAGTTCAACGAGTAAGTGGGTGGAGGACCTGGACAGACATTTCTCCAGAGAAGACACACAGATGGCCAACAGACACATGAAAAGATGCTCAGCATCACTCCTCATCAGGGAAATGCAGATCAAAACCACAGTGAGATACCACACTGGTCAGAATGGCTAAAGCAAACTACACAAGCAACAGCAAGTGTCGGTGAGGACGTGGAGAGAAAGTGTCATGCTCCGCTGGGGGGGGCTGTCCGCTGGTGCAGCCACCACCCTGGATGCAGTGTGGACGCTCCTCAGAAATTAAAAATACAGAACTACCCTGGGATCCAGTCATTGCCCTACTGGGTGTTTACCCAGAGAAAACAAAACACTAATTCAAAAAGACACATGCACCCCGACGTTATAGCGGCATGATCTACAGTAGCCAGTATCCCCAAGACCCCTGGGTATCCATCAGTGATGAATGGGTGAAGAAGATGTGGTGCACGTACAGGGCAGCCTGCTGCTCAGCCGTACAACAACACGAAGTCTTGCCACTTGCCACCACATGCATGACCTACAGGGTATTATGCCCAGTGAAATAAGTTAGACTGAGAAAGACAAATCCATGATGTCACTCGTAAGTGGAATGTAATACATGAATATACAAACAAAAAGCAAAATCGGACCTTTGGGTAGAGAACAGACTGGTGCCCCGGGGTGGCAGAGTGGGACGGGCAGAGCGGGTGGAGGGCGGTGAGGGACGAGGGCTTCGGGGGCCTGGGAGGCACAGCCTGGGGAGCAGGGTCCGTGGTGGTGCAGGGACAGCTGGGGCTGCACCAAGGTGAGCGCAGCGTCAGGTATAATGAACTCGTCCCTTCACTGTGTTTGTACACCCAAAACTACTGTAACACTCTGTGTCAGCTAGACTCAGAAAAACCCCTTTTTGTTTTGGTGAGGTAAAATAAACCTAAATAAGCGCATAAGATGGTATTTATAAAAATACATCTAAATTTTCCTTTTATAAATTTTATTTCATTTTTTTGGTGTTATCAGTAAAAAACACAAAATTTACCATCGTAACCATTTTTATTTACATAGTTTGGTGGTGGTCATTTGTACTTTGTTGTGCAGCACATCTCTAGACCTTTTCACATGTTGAGAACCTGCAATTCTGTCCATTGAGCAGTGACTCCCCATTTCCCTGTTCCTCCAACCCTGGCGATCTCTACTCTCTGTTTTCTAGGAGTTTGACTACCTTAGATACCTCCTATAAGTAGAATCATGTATTATTTGTCTTTTGGAGACTGGCTTATTTTACTCAAGAGAATGTCCTCAAGATAGTGATCCATGTCGTAGCATGGGACAGGATTTCTGTCTCTTCTGAGGGCTGATAATACCCCATTGTGTCTGTACATCCTACGTTTTCCTTATCCATTCCTCGGTCCGTGGGCAGGTGGGGTTTCTGCCTCTTGACTGCTGTAAGTAACGCTGTGGTGAATGTGAGTGGGCAAGCACTCTCTGAGATCCTGTGTTCAGCTGGAACTGCTGGATCAGAGGTAACCCCGTTTTTCATGTTTCGAGGAGCTCCACAGTGTTCATCCTTGCAGTGCTCCATTTTACATCCCCCCAGCGCTTGTTACTTCTGCGTGTGTTTATAGTAACCGTCCTAGCACTGCAAGCCCATAGCTCACCGTTGGTTGGCTTTGCGTTTCCTTGATAATTAGTGATGGTGAGAATTTTTTCTTAGGCTTCTTGCCCATTTGCATATTTTACTGAGAGAAGGGTCTCTTCAAGTCTTTTGCCCGTTTTGACTTGGAGTTGTCATTGAGTTGGAGGAGTCCCTCATGAGATGTGTAGCCAGCAGACACTGTCTTCCATGTCGTCGCTCTTCCCTGGGTGGATGGTTTCCCTGTTGCTCAGACATCTGTAAACTTGGATGGAGTCCCGTTTGTCTGTTCTTTGCTTTTGTTGCCTCTGCTCTGGTGTCCTCTCCAAAGAATCGTTGCCAGAGCCGATGTCACGGAGCCTCCTCCTGGGCCTCCTTCTGGTTTTATTGTTTCAGAGCCTTACATTTAGGTCTTGAGTGCCTTGTGAGTTAATTTTTACAAAAATATGGTGTCAGGTAAGGGTTCAGCTTTGTTCTTTGCAGGTGAGTATCTGGTGTTCTTAACTTGTTTTCTGGCACAGCTAAGTCAGATTCTCAGTGTCCGTTTCCTTGTTCCAGTCTATCGTGCTTCAGACACATAATGTCCAAACCTGGTGTATCCAAAACTGTATGTGTTCACAGTGTTATTATGTCACTGGTCAAAGTCATAAATAAAATAGTTAACTGGTAAGAGAGGTTCTGCTTGTTTTTTTTTCCTGTTTGTAGAATTTTTTTTGTTATAATCTTTGGAAGAAAAACGTCCTAGTGTTTATAACTAACTACCTGTTGCTTTAGATCAGTATTTCTTATTTTTTTTATCTGAAGGTGTTAGTCTCATTTAAGAAAGAAGAAAGATAAGGATTAATCAAGGAATGTGAAGTTGGTTTAATATTTGGAAATATGTTAATTGAAAGTCATTACAGTGTCTAATAAGAAAGAACAGTTCCAGAATCTTCCCAGCTGCTTTCCCAGTGCACTGTTTGACCATATATCCTAGAACTGGATTGTAGGAGCCACAAGGGCAGGGGATATTTTTTCTCTTGAGTTTTGTACTTAAAATAACTGGCAGTTATGAAGAACACAGTAAATATTTCATCATATGAAGAGTTAATACATCAGGAGAACTGTTCCTTGAACATTTTTTTTTTTAAAGATTTTATTTATTCATTTGACAAAGAGAGACACAGCGAGAGAGGGAACACAAGCAGGGGGAGTGGGAGAGGGAGAGGCAGGCTTCCCGCAGAGCAGGGAGCCTGATGGGGGGCTCGATCCCAGGACCCCGGGATCATGACCTGAGCTGAAGGCAGACGCTTAACAACTGAGCCACCCAGGCGCCCCTCCTTGAACATTTTAACTTAATCTGCAGTCTTTTCCAGGATTTTTTTTCACGAGGTTATTTGATTACTTTTTTATGGAAGTTTTGTTTAATCTAAATGGGTGATTTTTTTCCTATTAAATCCATGTGGATAATTATTTTAGAAAAGAGTGCAGTTAGTTATATTCAAAATTATAAATATAGGGGCGCCTGGGTGGCTCAGTCAGTTAAGCGTCTGCCTTCAGCTCAGGTCATGATCCCGGGGTTCTGGGATCGAGTCCCGCATCCATCGGGCTCCTTACTCAGCAGGGAGCCTGCTTCTCCCTCTGCCTGCCACTCCCCCTGCTTGTGCTCTCTCTCTCTCTCTCTCTCTCTCTGTGTCTCTCTCGCTGTCTCTCAAATAAATAAAATTAAAAAAAAAAACCAAAATTACTATATATGTGCATATATGTACACATATGCCTCTAGTAACTTTGAAGGTTTTAATTCTCTATTTTATTACTTTTTTTTGATTAGTTGACAGACTTTTAAAAAATTTACTCCAAATAACCAATGTCATACTTCATCATTTACTTTTATCTTAGTAATTCTTTCCACTGAATTTCCTGCTTTATTCTTTTTCTTCTAAAGTTGTCCTTAGATTTATATTTGCTTTTGTTTTTACTGATTTCTTCTGTTGAGTCCATTGACTTATATTTACTTGAAACAATACTAAAATTATTATTATGTTTGTGAATTTGCAGCTGAGAATGTGTTTGGCCTTATCCCATAGTTTGACATAGTAGTGTCTTCATTTTGTTATTTTTCAAATACTCTTTATTTATGTACGACTCTCTCTGTAATTACATAGGATTTATTCATTTTGTGTAATCTTTATTGTTTTAAAAACTCCAAGTGGTTGTTCAGTTTCCTGTTAATTTCATGTTTTATTGAATAGTGCTCAGGAAATTTAGCCTATTCTATCATAATTTTTTGTAAATGTTTCATAAACAAAAAATTTTCATTTTGAAAAGTATAAATTTGGATGTGTACTTAGTAAATTAGTGGTATTTTTTTTCTTCTAATCTTAAAGAAGTTTTTTTATTTGAGAAAAAACAGAATGGAAAGGATTGCAAAGGGAGTTCCCTGCAGTAGGCTTCTTAAGGTCCTGACTTCCATTAATTATGCTTTTTGTGTTAGAAAGCATTTAGAGGAAAAATTTTACTTTTAGTGCAAGCTAATTAAAATAAGTTTGGCAGAGAAATGCACGTTAATTTTTTTTAAACTTAGAAGAATTTTTTTAAAACATTGTATTTATTAGAGAGAGGAGAAGCAGGGGTGAAGGGTAGAGGGAGAGGGAGAAGCAGACTCCCCACTGAGCAGGGAGCCCAATGCAGCACTCGATCCCAGGACCCTGAGATCATGACCTGAACTGAAGGCAGACGCTTAACCCACTGAGCCACCCAGGCTCCCCAGCCTTAGAAAATTGTAAAGGAACCAATTATTAATATACAAATGCATTTGGTTTTAAAAAAAAGGGGGGGGGGAGAATTCTTTTTTTTTTTTTTAAAAAATGGGTTTATTTTATTCTTTTTCTAAGAATTCAGAATTTGTCTTTTTCATTTGGAAAACTGAAAAATATAAACAGATTCTGGACATGTGGATGAATGTTTTTTGACTGAATACTAGTCTAATATACACTTTGAGTTTCTGGGTTTGAATTTGTGGTTATGAGCCTTGCAGTGTCAGCTGATACCCACTTCACCTCTGGTGGACTAATGTTCAAGAAACATTAGTTGTATTGTATGAAATAGTATTTGGAAGGCCTCATGGAAATTCACATAGCACCTGGAGAGGGAGAACCTTCTATGAAAGTAAAAACCACATGCCCTGTAACAATCTGTGTCAAATTCACTGTGTAAATGACAATTCAGTTTCAGTAAATTACCTCAATGATCATATAAAACTTACTTGGTTGTTTTGAATATTGTTGGTTTTACAGTTTTTTAATTTGAAATTTTTGAATTTATAATTGAGGGAACTGTTAGGTACAAGGAGTTTAAAACTAGTTTTAGATACATACATTTTGAAGTAACGTAATAGTAAGTTGAACTGGGTAATAGTGAAAACTTTATTAAAATAAATCCTTAAAAATGTTAAATATTAATTTCATTTGTAAGATTTGAAACAATAGGATGTCAATATTTTGTCTTCAGTCACCTCCAGGTTTGAAGAAGAATTTAATGCGTACTTACGAATCTTGGACTCCTGAGCAAATCAGCAAAAAAGATAACATACATCGAGCTCACACTCTCTTTAGTTTTGCATGGTTTCATGCTGCATGTCAAGAAAGAAGAAATTATATTCCACAGGTGAGTTAGAACATGTCTTGGACACACTGTAAGCTGTGCATATTTTTGTATTAGTGTTTCTGTAATTTAGTGTAAATGGCTAGGATTACTTAATTAATGGCTCATGATTCATAACTTTGTATCTCTAATTCTATCTTTGCTGTTCATCTTCTGGACTTGCAAGTAGTTACGTAGTTCACATCTCCGAATTACATTGTTTGGAACAATGCATGAGCCGTCATAAACCCTCATTGTGTTAGGTATCATTTTTGTGGTCACAGTCATCTCAGACTTCAAGACTGAATTCCCCATAGTTGTTTTACTGTCAGTGTACCCCCTCAGTTAAAGCTATTGATACCCATTTATTTCCTCAAGCTGGGAACCTAGGAATCATTCTTGACATGTTTCTTTCTCAGCCCCCCTAGCCAGTTCATTCTCCTTGCAAAGTGTAGTTGAGATCTGTGCATTTCTCTTCACTGTTTTTCCTGAGCCTCCTCGCCCCTTACCTGTTCTACTTTCCGAGATCACCTTCCTCCTGTGTTTGCTCTGTCCACGTAGCAGCCAGACGTGTTTCTCTAATACGTAAGATGGATTATTTCAGTACTCTGCATACAGCCCATCAGATGGCTTTCTGTTGTCCTTGTGAGGAACTGTGCATGTTTCCTGCTGTGGTCCAGAAGGAAAGACTTGCCTTTGTCCTCGGCCTCCTCCCAGACCCCCGTTCCTGCTCATTCTCCGCTCTTCCTCATGGTCTTTGAATTCATGCTGCTCTTTGTTGCCATAGGTTGTGGCTCTGACTGTTCTCATGGCCACTAGACCACATCTTCCCCTTGCCACGTAGTCCGAGCTGGTCCTGCATTCTGTTCTTCTTGGCACATGCCTAAGTCATACATCGCTTCACGTCCAGATTTAATTGTTCCCTCTTTTTTTAGTGTTGCCTGCTTGTCTCCCCCTGAGCCTGTGCTCCCCAGTGGCCCCCGATTTAGCCTCTCTCTCTCTCTCAGTAACATGTCAAAATAAGAGGTCGTTGTGGAGTTACAGACCTGGGCTTGAGTCCTGACTCTAGATTTCCTAGTCGTGCGACCTCAGCTGCATAGTGGGAATGCTCAGCTGCACCTTTGTTGTGAGGGTTGGATGAAATAGTGTGTGTTTAGAAGCGCCTTGCACATCACCTGTTAGTAAAGATTTGTCAGACTGATGAAGTAGTGACTAAAAACAGCAGTGTGTTGTTGCATATAATTTGCAAAGTACACTTAAAGGAAGGGTGTGCTGATTATTCTCATTTGACCAAGGAGGCCAGTGATTCCTGAGGGCAGTTAACTTGCTGAGGGAGTCACACCTCAGAGACTCTGGAGCTTGGAGGTGGCCAGGCCCACCTTCCTCCAAAGCCCATGCCCTCATAGTGATCCTGAAGGGAACAACAGCAGCAGTCATAGAAGAAGTCATTGAAGAAAGGAGCGCCCCAGGAATTATTTTTTAAATGAAATCAGATTTTTTAAATTAAGGGATACATGCACATCATATAAAAAGCTATGAGAAGATTTGCAACTAAAATTTAGTCTCTCCTCCTGTGCTGTCTCCCTGACACCTACTGCCGTTCCTGGGGCAGCCGCTGCCCCCCCCCCACTCCTCGGGTCCTTCAGAAAGAGCGTATAAGTAAGCAAGCATGTTCCATGTGTTTAGAGACATATGTTCTTTTTAACTCCAACAGCAGCATTTTACAAACACGGTTCTGTATTTTGCTTTATTAACCAATACATTTCAGAGATTTTTAAATCTTAGTAAGCATTTCATGCCTAATTTTTAAATATCATTTGTATTCATTATATCGACATACTTCCTGTTAAGCAGTTTTGTTTTGTTGGATGGATATATATATTCTTTCAGTCTTTGCTGTTACAGAAAATACTGCAGTGGATATCCCTACATTTGCCTCATTTCATGTTTATTCACGGTGGCAATTCCTACCTTGGAATGTTTGGGTCAAAAGATATGTGCATTTTAAGGAATTGTAAATGCTACCAAAATGTTCTTTTTAGAGCAATTTACTTTCACACACAAAAAATATTTGGAAGTATTACTTTTTTTTTTAACATGTTAAGTTGCTCTCTTGTAAAAATGATGAAATTGGAGGAAAACCCAGTCAAAATCCAAAATATCATTAATTGCTAGAGACGGTGTCAGGCATATGCAGTCCACAAACTCTCTGTATTTTCCTTCTTTTCCTCATCAGTCACCAACTTGTAGAAATAAAGATCCACCACCCATTCAACTTAGTTTTCATTCCTCATGTTAGTACAAGATTTTTTGCTGTTTTTCATTGTAGTGGTGTATTTGCAGAATTAACCTCCTCTATTTTCCACATGTATGCTGTACTTCTAATACTGTACTTCACGGAATGTCATTTTTATTGGGTCTTTGTTCTTCTTGGTTGTCTTGTTATTCTTCCTAGACTGTGAGCACCTTGATAACAGGCTTCACCCCACTCATCTTTATAGGAACGCTTCACACCATGCCTGGGTTTCCAGGTGGGCTGAGCAGGATTCCATGGGCCGTCATTATAACATGATTTCTATTAGAAAATATCACATGAATAACAAATACTACCTTTCAAATTTTTTGTACCATGTTTTTAAAATCCTTCATCACATACCCATGTCCGTAATGGTGTGACTCAGAGCCCAGGTCTTACCATTTTAGAATTAGCGTCTCACTTGGAAACTGCTGTTAGGTGACACTGAGAGCTGCAGTCCTCTTACTGGAGGGTTTTATAAATACTAATCTTTAAAGTGTTGAGAAGTTTTTACTTTATTTTTTTAAAGATTTTATTTATTTGAGAGAGCAAGAGAGAGCGAGCACAAGAAGGGGGAGCGGGAGAGGGAGACGCAGACTCCCCGCGGAGCAGGGAGCCTGATGCGGGGCTTGATCCCAGGACCTTGGGATCATGACCTGAGCCGAAGGCAGACGGTTAATGACTGAGCCACCCAGGCGCCCTAAAGTATTGAAAAAATTTTGAATCAACATTCATAAATAAGGTCTAATAGAGTGATAAAAGAAATATTATTAATAAGACTTTATTTTGAGTTGGTAGGAAATTTATTTAAAATATTGCAGGAAGTTTGTTACCTGTTGATGGGCACATACCCCTTACAGATCTTCAATTCTTAGCTGTACGAAAACTTAATGAGTGAAGTTTAAACCTCTTGTGTTTTTTACAGGATCTGTAATTTTTTTGATCCAAATGTTAGTGATGCCCAAATTTATATATCTAACTCAGATCAGCTCCCTAAGATCTAGGTTTATGTATCCAGCTATTTATTTGACTTACCCAGTTTGTCTAAAAAATGACTGAAAACTCACATATTCTGGATCCAAATACTAGAGCATAAGCTTCTCAAGAGCACAGATTTTTCTCTTTTGTTCATTGCTATATTCTCACTGACCTGAACAGGCACTCGGTAACCTTTAGTTGAACACTTTTGTTCCGGGAGCTCATGGAACCTTTCCAAGCCTTGCACTCTTTCAGTGCTGCACTTAGCATCGAGTGACACCATTGGAAGTCATTCTTAACACCTCTCTTCTTGGTATTTTCACCTTCCGTGACCGTGCAGTACCAACATTCTTTTTTTTTAAAGATTTATTTATTTATTTGAGAGAGCGAGAATGAGAGAGAGAGTACATGAGACGGGGGAGGGTCAGAGGGAGAAGCAGACCCCCTGCCGAGCAGGGAGCCCGATGCGGGACTCGATCCCGGGACTCCGGGATCATGACCTGAGCCGAAGGCAGTCGCTTAACCGACTGAGCCACCCAGGCGCCCCAGTACCAACATTCTTTAATTTCATTGTCCTGACTACCCATCTACGTTTTTCTTCCTGTCTGTTCTACTCCCCTTCCCACCACGGAGGCTTTGCTTTACCCCTTAGCTGAGGTCAGACTTCTTTCGTGTATATACCAAGTATCTTTCCTTCCATCCGATGCATTGTACCTTTGCCTTGTAGCTGTATTCCAGTGTTGCATCGTATCCACCCACTTCCCCCTCACCCATGTTTGACTGACAGTGACTGGAGGGCAGGGATTATTTATGTTGGGGTTCATTCTCTTAGACGCAGAGCTTTACATGTAATACACATTTAATAAACATTGTTTTGAATGATTAATGGATGAATGAAATTTGTGTTGATCCTCCTAAATACTATTAAAGTCTAAAAAGATTTTAGTTTCAATGTATTACATTAAACTAATTAAAGTTAATGGAAGTACCATCAAAATTATTTTTACTTTTTTGTATTTTTATAAAAAAATAGAGCTTTATGAAAGTTCTTTTTATTACAAGCATTGTAGTTATTAACTCTACGTTTATAATTACTTCCAACATGAATGCTTCATGGGTGAAATATACAGGAAATAATGCTGTATGTCTTTGGGCCTTTAAAAAATTTTTTGTAGTATTTCTGTTGTCATGTTTGTGGACAAAACTCACAATCTGAAGGACAAAATTATAGAAACTGTCTCAGTGTGTACATCATACTTAGACTCAAAAATTTACCAATTTGATCTATGACTGAATTGCCACAATACTAAATGATAAAAAGTGTTCTGGTATTAAAAGTCTTTGGCATGCTATGGAGGTCAGTCAATTTCTTCTTAAAAACTACTGTTAACCTTAGAGTTACTGTTTTTATTATAAATTTTCAGGAATTTCCCTTTTATTTTTTTAGCATATTTTGAACATTCTTAAGATTATAAGGGTCATGGTGTATATATATATATATATATATGTATGTATGTATATATATAATCTTTGAACACTGTAGTTCTTCAGTATTTGTAAATTTGTTTTGTAGGGTTGGACCAAGTTTTATGAGTTTTCTTTATCAGATCTTCGGGCTGGGTACAGCATTATTGACAGGCTCTTTGATGGTAAGTTCTACTGGTAATTGTCATCTTTGGTATTCATGGGAAAATTTTTTGAGGTCTTACTAATAAAGTGGTTTCTTCAAGAGTGACTTCCTATTGTAAAATGTGGTCTTTGCTTTTCATGTGTTTAATGTCCTGACTGCCATGCTTATGCTATTGGATAGTTCTTGATCTGTTGTGGTCATTTTTTATATGCCATAGTTTTCTGATTGATCTGTAGCTCTCAGGAAATAGAAAGCTTGAAAGACCTTGTCTTCACTTTGTGGCCTTCCTAAGTTTCAGGCTTATGAGGAATAACTCAGATCTTGGAACTGTTCAAATCCAGGAGTATGGTAGGCTAAGGTCAGTACTGTAGGTCTATAGAATCTTAACTTAGATTAAGTTGGAGTCAAGAATCAAGGTACAAATAATAGATTGAAGTAGAACAACAGACAAGACCATGTGATCCGATAGGCGGAGGCCATCCAACTCTCTGCCTCCTCAAGCCAGGAGCAGTTGAATCTCTGAAATGTGTTGTCTAGGGCCTGGGCAAGGGGACACGAGAGTTGAGAGCAGTGGTGGATTGGAAGAGAGCATGTTGATTGGAATCTCAAACTTAAAAATGATTCCTGCCTCCCCATCCCACCCTGCAGCCCTGCCAGACCACCCTTCCCTGAGTCCGCCCCGCTTTGGTAAATGGCACCACCATTCACGTATCTGTTCAGGTTCAGAACCTATGAATCAGCCTGGATTCTTTTTTTTAAATTAAAAAAAAAATTGTTTTGTTATGTTAATCACCATACATTACGTCATTAGTTTTTGATGTAGTGTTCCATGATTCATTGTTTGCGTATAACACCCAGTGCTCCATGCAGAACGTGCCCTCCTCAATACCCATCACCGGGCTAACCCATCCTCCCACCCCCCTCCCCTCTAGAACCCTCAGTTTGTTTTTCAGAGTCCATCGTCTCTCATGGTTCGTCTACCCCTCCGATTTCCCCCGCTTCATTCTTCCCCTCCCGCTACCTTCTTCTTCTTCTTTTTTTTTTCTTAACATATATTGCATTATTTGTTTCAGAGGTACAGATCTGAGATTCAACAGTCTTGCACAATTCACAGCGCTTACCAGAGCACATACCCTCCCCAGTGTCTATCACCCAGTCACCCCATCCCTCCCACCCCACCCCCCACTCCAGCAACCCTCAGTTTGTTTCCTGCAATTAAGAATTCCTCATATCAGTGAGGTCATATGATACATGTCTTTCTCTGATTGACTTATTTCGCTCAGCATAACACCCTCCAGTTCCATCCATGTCGTTGCGAATCAGCCTGGATTTTTAGATCCTTAAACATCCCAGGGTTTAGGCAGTTTCTGTCCCTTCCATGTCCAAAGCAGATCATGATTCTGTTCATTTATTGCAACTTCATCAGTGCCTTGGGAATCCAAGTAAGAGCTGCTTACCCAGTCTTCTATTTTAGCACCCTTTGGGAAAACTTCTCCACATGGTAAAGAAACCGTTAGAAAAGAAAAGTATAGATTTCCCATTTAAAACCTACAATAACACTAGTCTTTCCTTTCCTCTAGTGAGCCAGGCCTGTTCCTACCTGAAGGTTTTGGTTCCTACCTCTTCTGTCTGAAATGCTTTTCTCCCAGACCTTCAATATGTCTGTCTTCTTCTTGCCATTCACACCTCACCTTCCAAGTATCCTCCTCAGATAAGCTTCCTATTACCACCAGTCTAAAGGAATTTGAAAATTACTCTCTCCCTCCTTGTTCTGTTGTATTGTTGGAGTACATCGGTGCTACCTAGTATTGTTTGGTTGCTTATTCATTTGTTATTTTATCTCTTCCCACTAGAGTGTAATCTCCCTTAAAGCAACATCTCTGACTGTTCTGTTAACGACTTATGTCCTTAACACCTGTAGCAGGACCTGGCCCATAGTATGCACTCAGTTGCTGTTAGTTGAATTAATATCTGATATCAGAAATGATTCTGTAACTTGTCTTTGGCAGAATGATAGGATTAGATATCTAGGATGTGTCCAAGTCCCATTGTAATTTAATACGTTTATGAGATTAAAATTTTGAATGATTTGTGTACAAAAAGTACTAAAAATCATATATCACAGTTCAGTGAAACTTCCACACAATGAACATGCTCCTTTAGCCAACGTCTTAATCGAGAAACAGGACATCACCAGTGCCATTGCCTTCCGGTTGTGACCGTATCCCAACACCCCACCACCCCAGCTCTTGCGTGAACACTAGCATCTTAGCATCTAGATCACTTCTGTCTGTTTTTGTAAAACTGGAATCATGCAGCATATACTCCTCAGTCTCTAGGTTCTTTGATTTAATGTTCTGTTAGAGAGATTCATCTACGTGGTTACGTAAGTTAGAGATCATTTATTCTCAGTGCTATATAGTAAGCCACTCTTTGATCATAATACTTTCCTGGGTGGTCCTGTGGGTCCTCTGGGGTGATTATGAATAATGCTGCTAGAGCTTTGGGTAGATAGTTGATGTATTTATGTTGAGTGGATACGTACGAGTAGGTAGGATATTCATTTCTTCACCATTTGTTTATCCTTACTGAATGCCAAATAACATTCCAAGTGAGTTTTTCTTTATTTAATAAATTTTGAATTCTGCATCAGAAAACTGTACGTGAACTTACAGTTTAATGAATGGTCATATATTGAACCTTTGTAACTATCTCCAAATCGATAGAGTATTACCAGCCTTCCAGAAGTGCGTCCCCTACTCCTTCATGCATATGACCCAACACTGCCCCATTCCATGCCAAGGGTAACCACTTTTCTGATTCTATAAGCTCTTGTTTTCAATATTAATTTTACAGAGTTTTCTGGAGAATATGTACTAATGCTTTAGCTTGCAGTGAATCTTGGTGATTCTTCTTTTTCTTTTTTTTTTTTTTTTTTTGTCTTTTCAAGTTTTTATTTAAATTCAAGTTAGTTAACATATAGTGCAGTTTTGGTTTCTGGAGTAGAATTCAGTGATTCATCACTAATATATGACACCCAGGGCTCATCACAGCACGTGCCCCCCTTAATGTCCATCCCCCATGTAGCCCATCCCCCACCCACCTACCTCTGTTCACCCTGTTTGTTCCCTATTGTTGAAAGTCTTATGGATTGCTTGCTTCTCTCTCTCCTTTTTTTCTTTTCTTTCCCCCTTCCCCTATGTTCATCTGTTTTGTTTTTTAAGTTCCACATATGAGTGAGATCACACGGTATTTATCTTTCTCTGACCGACTTATTTCCTATAGCATTATGCACTCTAGCTCCATCTACGTCTTTGGAAATGGCAAGAGTTCCTTCTTTTTGATGGCCGAGTAACATTCCATTGTATATGCTTTTTTAAGATGAAGAATCCCAAGCAGGGAGTTGGAATGATTTGTCATTGTGCTTGAAGCTTGTGACCACATTAATACCATCACGTTACTTTATGCCCCCACACCATTGAATTGATGTGAATAAGAAGCCAGTGCCTCAAAGTGATGGTGAATCTCATGGTCAAAATCTAACTGTATAAACTCAGGATTATAGAATTTCTTGATAATGGGGACTTCCACATGTACAGAATTAAATGCAAAAAAGAGAAAAAGTTCTAATTATAGGGGTGAGTTGGTATAGAAATTACGTAGCTCCTAAGACCTGGAGTACATGTATAACCTTGATGCCCGAGCTTCCTGATCTATAAAATGTGAATAGTAGCAGATGCTGTATCCATAGGTTCGATTTTGGGGCAATTTGATTAAGAAAAGCCACAGGAAACATTTAACATTCAGTTCAGTGAATATATTGAGTAAGCTAGCAGTGATTGTTGACTGTTACTGCTGTTGCTATAATTTCAGTTCTGTTTTTCTTTAATCCTAAACAAAATGAAACTTATTCGGAGAACAGTGGATATAAGATCTTAAAAATTCTATAAAATATTTTACATAATAGCTATTTGTATTTTATAAGTTGAAAGGTACATCAGTGTTTCTGTATGCCCTGATGACCTACCTGTGAATGAATGAGCTATCCATTACTAATACATCATTAGTGGAGATCGAGGCAGAGCTAGGATGTGGAGTCCTGGTGAAGTCCGTTGTGATGGCTCCTTGGCCGCTGTTGATGATTACGAGGTCGGCAGGAAGCAGCTTTTTTTTTTTTTTTTTTAAGATTTTATTTATTTATTTGACAGAGAGACAGTGAGAGAGGGAACACAAGCAGGGGGAGTGGGAGAGGGAGAAGTAGGCTTCCCGCTGAGCAGAGAGCCTGATGCGGGACTCGATCCCAGGAACCCGGGATCGTGACCTGAGCCGAAGGCAGACGCCTAACCGTCTGAGCCCCCCAGGCGCCCCGGAAGCAACTTTAGTGAGTCTTCCCTGCTGCAGCTGCCCTTAGTCTGCCCTCAGGCTTTGTGCTCATCTCCGAATTGTGTAGTAACCGGTAACGAAACCAGCGGTGCTGGCAGTGTGCTCGGTAGCCAGAGTTAAGTACAGCCGTGTCCTGTATTTACTGCAGACCTGAGATTAGTCTTACGGTTTAAAATTACCACGGAACTGTGATTAAGAGGATGCTCTTGCTCCAAAATGAAATACTGACTTTAAAGTGTCATTGTGTTGTTTTATACTACATTTCTCTTTTAGAATAGAAACTGGACATTGGCTGTTAAAATCATGACATTACAAGACTATGATGTGTGAAGTTATTTTGTAGAGTTTCCTTATTCAGATTATGGTGACGAACTGAGGTTTTCATCATTGTATAATATTAGGTTTTGAATATATTCTAAGGAATTTCCCATTTAAGGAGGCAGTGTTGTGTGACAGATAAGAGTATGGTTTCAGAGCACCTCATTCTGGTTCAGAGCTGTGGGATTGTGTGATTTTCTGATTAGGGTCACTCATCCTCCCTATTCCTCAATTTCTTCATTGGTATAACTGGGTAATTTTAATACTCCTATGTTAGAAGGCTTAAGTGAGTTGATACATGGAAAAATGGGGAATTTTACTTGATTAAATAATCTCAATAAATACTAGCCATTCTGTGATTATATTAATGTTTATCGTTATTAATAAGAATTAATGAATTTTACATTCCTATTAATGAGCCTTTTAAGGAATGATTTAACTTAGTTAAATGTATATTGTTGTATCCTATAAATATATCTGGAGCCAAGAATCTAATTAATATTTTAGAATAATTTAGAATATTTTAAGAATATTTCTAATATCTTAGAGATAAAGCTAATAAAAGTATGTTTTAAAATTATAGGTACCAAAGATGTGCAGTGGGAATTTTTACATGGTTTACTTGAAAATGCTGTTTATGGTGGACGCATAGATAACTATTTTGACCTTAGAGTTCTTCAGTCATATCTGAAACAGTTTTTTAATTCTTCAATAACTGATGTTTTAAACCAAAGGAATAAGAAAAGTGTTTTTCCGTATTCCTTATCTCTACCAAAATCCTGCAGCATTCTGGTAGGTAAAATTCATCATTTTTAATCTATTACCAGATACTTGAATCCTTTCTTAAACTGTTAAATACATGTTTCTTTTCAAATGCACAAATAATTCTTATTAACAAATACAGATTACTGTTATGCCAACATGTGGCCGGATTCTGTGAACTCTAGTGAAGTGTGTTGTCCATCCTTGGATACTTAGGGACTGCTTATGATAATAGGATAGAGTTTCCGGTAAGGAAGACGTTAGAGTTAAGACTGAAGATCTGGAAGGAGAGTGCATACTCGTTCCTAGTGGGCATGAGAGGGCTCGGGTATGTTACTGACCAGGAAGGAAATCAGATACTTAACACACGTATCTTCACTTTCTGGCTTACGAGTTGAAAGCAGAACCAGCCGTAGGAGGGATACACTCGAGGTGGCTTTGATGGCAACGTTTCCGTGAACGTGTATTGTAGCCGGCTGGAGCTTTTCGCCGTGAGTCATCCTATGAAAGCCTTGTGGAATGAGGTCATCTCTTCCAGAAAATAGTACTAAATAGGGGCGCCTGGGTGGCTCGGGCGTTAAGCGTCTGCCTTCAGCTCAGGTCAAGATCCCAGGGTCCTGGGATCGAGCCCCGCATCGGGCTCCCTGCTCGGCGGGGAGTCTGCTTCTCCCTCTCCCACTCCCCCTGCTTGTGTTCCCTCTCTCACTGTGTCTCTCTCTGTCAAATAAGTAAATAAAATCTTAAAAAAAAAAAAAAAGTACTAAATATAGCTCAGAGATTTCAATTCTAATTTATTTTCCCACAAACTTATCTTTGCTTAATGTCCAAATAATGCTTTTATTACCTAGAATATTGTGATCATATATCTCTTCATGAATTACAGAGATACATATTCAGTTATATAGTTCTCTCAGGATTGTGGATTTTTCTCTCATCCCAAGTATTTTTTGAGAAAATTCTTCTGTTTCAGTGACATAGTTGTCAAAAGTCAAAGTATAAAGACCAATGTTAAATATGTTACTGAATATCTTGCCAGTTAAATGTATCCCATCTGTTTTGGTTTTCAGTATCTTTCTTTCATTCACTCATTTATTGAGTAGGAGCCCCTGTTTATCTGTCTGCCCCTGGTGGCCCTGTTCCAGACCGCGTGGGCACCGTGGGCATCTCTGGGGCTGACTTTCTAGCGGGAGGGCTTCCCACAGCAAATAGACGCATCCCATGGCTATTCATGGTCCATTTATTTCATGTAGTGCACCGACAGGTCTTCCCTCTCTCTGTGAGCTTTAAACTGAAAAATAAAACTCCTACGGAAAAGTGCACATCATAAATGTACTATGCAATGAGTTTTTATACACTGGAGTGTAACCAGCACTGAGATCCAGAAACACAACATGACTAGCTCCCCAGAAGTTCTCCTCGTGTTCCCTTCTAGTCATTGCCTACCCCACAAAGGGTACATCGTCTGGGCTTCTAATAGCCTACTTCAGCTTTTTTTGTTTGTTTTTAAGGTTGATTTATTTGAGAGAGAGAATGCACATGAGTGGGGGGGGAGGGACAGAGGAAGAGAGAGAATCTCGAGCAGAGTACCCGCTGAGCACGGAGCCCGATGTAGGGCTTGATCCCAGGACCGTGAGATCATGGCCTGAGCCAGAACAAGAGTCAGACGCTTAACCGATGGAGCCTCCCAGGTGCCACAGCCTGCATTAACTTGGCCTGTTTTTGAGCTTCGTGTAGATGGTATCATTTGGTGTATATTTTTTTGCATCCAAGTGAGGACACATCGGTGTGGATGTGCAGCTGTCTGTCATTTAGGAAACGTGTCTGTGTACGGTTGCGGGGTCGGGGGCAGATTCTAGCCAATGTACATGAGAAAAGTTCACAGCTGTTTTGAAATGAGCAAAGGGTATCAATAGAGAATCAGAGATTTATATTTGTAGGTTGATTTATGAGAATCAATGTTAAGTTTCTAACACAGTTCTGGAGGAGGAGGAGGCTGGAGTTTCCCAGGAGGATGAGAACATCTGCTTTGTGCCCTATATCATGTACGCACATGCGTGTACAAGCATGTACCCCAGGCTCATACACACATACCTACTGATGCATACACATACGTTGCGATTGAACACCTTGAGGAAGTAACAAGTGCTGAGTTATAGGCTGGGAAAAATTTCAAAAACAGCATGTCTTTCCCAAATTTGATGTGTTTACAGGCCCTGGGCTTCCTGAAGTCCAGCCGCTGCATGGGGAGGGCTTCACGGACAACGGCCAGGGATGAGAGGGGATGAGGGGAGGGGCAGCAACAGCGTAGACACGTATGCAGGACCCCCTCTGCAGGACAACAGCCAGACAAAACAGTTCTTACCCTGGAGTCCAAGTGGATAAACCCTCTTGGTCTGCGCTCCAGTTTCCCATCTAGAGTTTAGAGTCCGTAACTGCAGACGCTGGCTCGATACATGACCCTTTGCGATGTGTACAGCAATTCTGGGAGGAAACGATCCGGTGGTCAGTGTGTCTCCCTACACCTCACTGGAGCACTGAAGTCGCACCGTGAAATTGCTTCATGTCATGTGATTGACAAAGCCGTGCTTGCTCACCAGAGCATGTGCATAGAGGTTCCTGGGGTTCCTGTAAGTTTCAGACGATAGCTGGAATATTTTTCTTGGAGTAAGCACAACTGCAGTCTGCAGATAAGTCTCGGGTAGGTTCGGAGCTTTCCTAAAAACATCTCACACGATCTCTTACACATAGGAGCCCTGGCCACCAAAGTATTTCTGTTTTAATTAATGCAGTGTTCCTTTGAATGTGGTGAGTTACATTATGTGATACTGTATTTTTTAAATTTAGGGATGAAGAAGTAGTAATGACCAAGACTATTTTCTGTAGACAACTAAGTATTACATAGACTGAACGTTAGATTTCCCTAGAAAATGTGAACATATGAGTAACTAATAATTTAATACTTCCCAATGTCTCTCCTTTCTGATTTCAGTGGTTGTAAGTTCAATCTTTGTAGAAACGCTGTTTTCACTTGTTTACATTTAGGACTATCGTGCTGTGATCGACAAGCTTCCAGAGGATGACAGACCGAGTTTCTTTGGTCTTCCTGCCAATGTAGCTCGCTCGTCGCAGCGCATGATCAGTTCTCAGGTAACCTGAGAAGAGAGGTGCTGTGTGGGGAAATGTTGCCACTGAACCTGAAAGAAACAACATGAAATTTGATTTAATACTTCAGACCCCACAAGCTGTTATTTAAAATTTTCATTTTATTTAACATGGTAGATTCAAGCTCTACATTAAATAAGTTTTAAAAGAGCCAAAGAGTTCTATATTTAATACAATTGTTAGAGTTAGTAAAATAACATTGAATGCTATCACTTCCTCCAAAATATATTTATTTTACTTCCTGTGACTATATTAAGGCAACATTTTTTTAAGTTTTTTATTTTAATTCCAGTATTTTTAACACACAGTGTAATACTAGTTTCAGGTGTACAGTATAGTGATTCAACAATTCTGTACACCACCCGGTGCTCATCACAACAGGTGCGCTCCTCCATCCCCCTCTGGTCACCATCAGTGTGTCCTCTCTAGTTCAGAGTCTGTTTCTTGGTTTGCCTCTCATTTTTTTTTTTTTTTTTTTTTTCCCCTTAAATTCCACATCTGAGTGAAATAATATGGTATTTGTCTTTATCTGATTGAGTTGGTTTGCTTAGCATCATACTCTCTAGCTCCATCTATGTTGTTGCAAATGGCAAGATTTCATTCTTTTTTTATGACTATTTTTTTATGACTAATATTCCATTGTATATATACCACATCCTCTTTATCTATTTATCAGTCGATGGACACTTGGGCTGTTTCCATAATTTGGCTGCTATAAAAACAGGGGTGCATGTATCCTTTCAAACTAGTATCTTCGTATTCTTTGGCTAAATACCCAGTAGTGCAATTGCTGGATCATATGGTAGCTCTGTTTTCAACTTTTTGAGGAACCTCCATACTGTTTTCCAGAGTGGCTGCACCAGCTTGCGTTCCCACCAATAGTGGAAGAAGGTTCCTCTTTCTCCACATCCTTGCTGTTGTTGTTTCTTGTAAGTTGTTGATTTTAGCTATTCTCACAGGTGTGAGGTGATATCTCATTGTGGTTTTGATTTGGATTTCCCTGATGCCGAGCGATGTTGAGCACTTTTTCATGTGTCTGTTGGCCATTTGGATGTCTTCTTGGAAAAATGTCTATTCATATCTTCTGCCCATTATTTAATTAGCTTCTTTGATTTTTGGGTATTGAGTTGTATAAGTTCTTTATAGATTTTGGATACTAACCCTTTATTGGTTATGTCATTTGCAAATATCTTCTCCGATTCCGTAGGTTGCCTTTTAGTTTTGTTGATTGTTTCCTTCTCTGTGCAGAAGCTTTTTACTCTGGTGCAGTCCCAATAGTTCATTTTTGCCCGGGGGAGGATTCTGTATTATGTGCGGGCCAGTCTGGGGCCACGGTGGGCTTGTGTTGAGTCAAGCCCGGAGTTCGCCCGAGATGCAGTGGTACCGGAGTGCAGGACAATGGTAAACCGTTACCAGACTCAAGAGTAGAGTTGTGTTGTCCCCTGAGAAACCGTTATGGGTGGGCAGTGTCCCCAGCAGACCAGCTGTCTGCCCCCAGCCCGCTGCTGGGGCTGCCGTCTGATCGGTGTGTGTGGCTGTCTTCCCTTCTCCCTGGGCTGGGGTCCCTTCGGAGGGGTGCTGGCCCCAGTCTGCACCGCGGGCGCACTGCCAGCCGGTGGCACGTCTTTGGGAGGCTCCAGCCGAGGGCTCGGCACGGGAGAACTTGAGGACGGGCCGTGGAATGCTAGCCAGGGGCCTGCAGCCACTGAGGACCTCGGGCCGTGGGGGTGGACGGGACACATCTGCGGAAGCGTGGGGCGGGGCGGGCCCTGTTAGCGAGGGCTGCACCGGTGTCCCATGAGAGGTCTGGAGCCCAGGCGCACGAGAAGGCGGGTGCGGGCTGCACGGGGGGCACGCTAGGTGGCGAGTTGTGTTGCTGCACTCGTGCCCGCGGCGGTCCCGTGTTGAGGCCGGGCGGCAGGCAGGGAAATGGTGCCCAGAGTGCTGCTTCTGTGCCGTCTCGCCCCAGGCCGTGGGCTGTGCTGTCTCTTCGAGGGTGGGGACTCTCGGGTCTCCCAGATCTGAGCTCTCTGGTTTTTAAAGTTCCAGGCGTCAAACTCCACTGATGGTAAGAATTCGCCAAGTTAGGCCCCTCTGGTTTTCAAAGCAAACTGTTAAGGGGATTGATTCATCTTCCCTTTGTGGGTCCCCCTGCATCTGGGGCACCTGGTGTGGGGTCTGCCCCTCTCCCCTCTCCACACCCCCACAGACGGTACCACGGTCCGTCTAGCTCCCGAGTCTTTGTGTGGCCTGCTCCCTGCATTTAGCTGCGGAGTCTGCTCTGAGGCTCCCGGTCGTTTCCTGGGTTATTTTCACTGATGAGGGAGGGCGTTACCCGGTTGTGTCTGTGGGACGAGGTGAGCTTGGGGCTCCTATTCCACCATCATCCCTGGAAGCTCTTCTCTGTTCTACTCTTGAGTCTGGTAAGGTTTACTGTTTTATCTTTTCCAGATCTTAGTTTTATTGATCTTTTCTATTTTTTAAAATCTGTATTTTTTAATTTTTGCTCTATATTATTTCTTTCTTCTAATTTGGAGCTTTGTTTATTGTTCCTTGTCTAGTTCCTTTAGGTGGAAAGTTAGATTTTTCCTGTTTCTTGAGGCCGGCCTGTGTCTCTCTAAATTTCCCTTCTAGAACTGCTTTTGCTGCTTCCCAAGCATTTCGAACCATTGTGTTTCCATTTTCATTTGTCTTGAGGTATTTTTTTGTTTTCTCCTGTCTTTCTTCATTGACACATTGGTTGTTTAGTAGCTTTGTGTTTTAGCCTCCGTGTGTTTATGGGTTTTTTTTTTTTCCAGTTTTCTTAACTGTAATTGATTTTTAGTTTCTCATCATTGTGTTGGAAAGAGTGCTTGATATTATTTCAGTCTTCTTAAACTTACTGTGAAACTTCTTGTGTGTTTTAACATGGGGTCTGTTCTGGAGAATAAACCATGTTCATTTGAAAGGGATATGTGTTCTCCATTTTTGGAATGGAATATTCTCTTTATATCTGTTTGGTCCCTTGAAAGCGAGTGTCTCCTTACTGACTTTCTGTTTGAATGATCTATCCATTAATGTAAATGGGGTGTTAAATTCCTCTACTGTTACTGAATTACCATAAATACCATCCTTTGTGTCTGTCAGTATTTGCTTTATATATTCAGGTGCCTCCTATGTTGGGTACATAAATATTTACAGTTATTCTGGTTGGATTGATCCCTTTATCCTTATTTAATACCCTGCTTCCTCTCTTCTGTACAGTCTGTTTTAAAGTCTATATTGTCTGATCTAAGCATTGTTACTGACTTGTGGTTTTCTCTTCTATCTTCATGGATTATCTGTTTCAGTTCCTTCCACTCTGTGTTGTCTTTAGGTCTTTCAAGGGCAGTGTGTACATGGGTCTTGTTTTCATTGTTGTTTTTGATCCAGATGCTCCATCTTTTGGCTGGAGCATTCCGTCCATTTCTGTTTAAGCTAGTTGTTGACAGTTGTGTACATGTTGCCGTTGTGTCGGGACAGTAGTTTCTCCAGGTGGGTGTCAGCTCCTGCGGAGTCTGCCTGCAAGGTGCGGTAAGACCGGAGTCCCCTGCAGGGGAGGCTGGTCACCCCTGGGCTGCCCACCAGCTGTGGCAGCTGGGAGGCACCTGGACGGTGCCTTCTAGGGCGGTGGGGTTGGGCGGGCCGGATGGTAGCGGGATGCCAGGGTGGGGCAGGGGTTCCGGTAGCCCCAGTGTTGGAATTGGTCTGGCCAGCTGGGCTGATGAGAGGCAAGAAAAGTGATGCTTGCTCGCATCTTCTCTCCCAGAGAAAGCTCCTACAGGTCCCTGTCTCTCTGGCACAAGTCCTAAAATTAGGAAATCTCCTTCATTTACACCCTAGGCACTTTTTACTCTTTTGTTATTTTTAAAAATTTTTATTTTTTAATTTAAATTCAGTTAATTAACATAGAGTACTATTAGTTTCAGAGGTAGAATGTAGCGATTCATCCGTTGCATGTTACACCCAGTGCTCATGACATCACGCGCCTTCCTTCATGCCCGTCCCCCACTTACCCCATCCTCCCACCCCCTGTGCCCTGCAGCAACCCTCAGTCTGTTTCCTGGGCACTTTTTAAACTTCCCTTTGAAAAGGTGCTTGTGTGCTGGATCTCAGGCCTAATGATCTAGTGTGTTGGCCTCTGAAGAGCGGAGACTCTGCTTACTATAACCCTCCTGCTCTCCTGCTTGGTGAGCTCCCGGAGCCAGGCTCGGCGATTTTCATAGCCAGACGTGATGGGGGCTCTGGTTTCCAGTGCAGGTCCCTGAGACCTGGGGGCCCAAGTTGAAGCTGGACCCCCTTCTCAGGGAGTGAATGTGTCCATGCCGGCCTGTGGCATCCCTCCTGCTTATGGGTCGCCGCCTAGCCAGAGGTTGGTTCCCTATGGGCCTCCTTCCCTCCTGACCTCCTCTGTGTGGCCTTTTCTTGATGCCTTTAGCCACAGAAGACCTGGTCTGCCAGACTCAGGCAGTTTCCAGAGCGAGTTGCAGCACGTGTGGCCGTTGGCTCGGTGTGTCTGTAGGAGAAGGGAGCTCCAGATCCTCCCACACTGTGCTCATCTTCCATAAATGAATGGCTGTCTGCCCAGATCTATGAAATCATTGAAATAGTCCTCAAGAAACAGTAGTTGCCATTAGTTTCTGTGGTTCTGGAGGGATTCATGAAGTGCCGTTCTCTTCATCCTTCTCCATCTCTTGTTTTCTTGCATCAAAATTAAGCAAGAAGGGCCCTCTTCCCTGGGTGATGAAGGCAGAGTGCTAGCAGGGCCACCCAGACTCCTTCCCTGGGTCGGCATTGACTCACGGGACCGGAGGGTGCTCTTGTCACCGGGTAGATGCACTGCAGCATCAGAACTCTTCCCTGCTGGTGGCCAGGCTTGTGACCGCAGGAAGGCCATTGTGCTCAGCAGTGAGTTAGACTCAGGCATCGAGATGAGTGCAGGGAGCATTGTTCCTCCTCTAACAAACAAGATGGGTCATGACTTTTCCTGAATCCCCAGAGAGAGGCGGTGAACACCAGCTGGCCGAGACCTAAGGGGAGACGAGTGCCCGTAGGCGTGGTCAGACCTGGATCTCCCCTTCTTGCAGGCCTCTTCTCCGTGGACCCCTGCTGATGCTAGTCGTAGAAAGCTTCCTTGCGGGGGATGGCCTGGGGGGGCAGAACAAAGTCGCTTTGGTGGGGCGAGGCACGTGGATCTGTCTCCGTCTGCCTTTTGGAACAGAAGCCTCCATCTCAGGGGAGGAGGCAAAAAACCAAGACAACAGAGGGGAGCTGCACCATCGCCCTTAGGGTACTGTTGAAACACTACAACTGGTAGAAGGCAGTAGGAAAAAACTCTTCACCCTTCTGTTAGGGGAAGAAATCTGTCCAGATTACAGCTCGGAGGGCAGGAGCAGTGAGAAGGCCGCATCCCCCGAAGCTGCAGACTGGTCTTCAACAAGAGGGTCCCCGTCTTTTACCTCCTACCCGCAGGCTAGTAGTATCAGGTCTACAGCAATTCCCCAACCAGAAGGCTTTTAAGGGAGGACTAGAGAACTTCTTGGAGGCATATTGGTAGATAGAAACACCCTCCAGACCTGTGCACAGGGGCTGCATCCGTGCCTGTCCTGGAGCTGCAGGGGGACAGGGACGGGGCTCTGAGAAGGCCCATGTCCTGACCCGGGGTACCATGTCCACCAAAGACAGACACATAATCGGGGCAGCAGACGGTGGGGAACAGTGAGTAACAAGGGGCCGTTTGAGCCTCCTGCGGGGTCATGGGTGACCGACCCTCTCTGAGGTGCAGGAACAGGAGCCCTAATCTTGAGGGGGGGCAGACAGCGATGAAAGCCCCCCACCCCGCCAGCCCCCAGCCTAAGTGAGAGAACCTCCACGGGAACCTGGAGTCCTCAGTGTGCTCGGGGTAACTCTAGCGACAATCCCCTGACGGAACACAAACCCCACTCCCAGGCCCCGCGCCCTTCCCACACACCGACACTGCCCGGGTCGCTGCTGCCCCACACAAGATGGCTCTGCTCTCAACAACAGTGCGGGAAACGGGGACGTGCCCCACGCGAGGAAGCAAGCCACACCCTCGCGAGACGTTTGTCTCCCAAGCAGTCAGTAGAACCAGGCTTAGATATGACCTGGGTGTCACAATGGTCCACTAGGTGATGTAAATAATGATGATTTGTGTGTTAAAGGTTCTGATGGAAAAACTAGTTAATTTCGGCAGTGGTGTAGAGACTACAAGATTGGAGAAGATGAAAGTACTAGAAATAAGCGGAGTATTAACGGAGAAGATCTTCGAGCTAAGCAGTAGACTTGAAATATCCAAGGAGAGAACCCATGAATTTGAAGATAGATCATTGAAGTTACCCAGACTGAAACACAGGAGGAAACAGACTAGGAAAAACACAACCACGAAGTATCCAACACTGTGGGACAACATCACACAGTCTGACCGCGAGGTAGTCGGTGTCCACAGATCCGTGAAGCTCAAAGAGCACTGTTCCAGATAACTCCTCACCCACCCCGAGGGAAAAGATCCCACAGAGACGCACAGATATTTGAACTGTCAAAACAAAAGACTAAAATACTGAGAACTTTGTCCCACCAGAGCACAGAGGAACAAAGGCCATTATCCGGGCGGCCTTCTCTGGAGTTGCACGAGCACACAGTGGGATGGTAACTGGGAAGGGCTCAACAAGGAAACTCTTGAACCTGGTTCTATACCCAGCAAAGTATCTTCCATAAAGGAAGACAAATAAATATAGAATTTATTGCCTGCAGATTGACTCTACGAAATGGTTGCCAGATGTTTTCAGGAAGAGGTGTGACACCAGACATAATTTTGGACCCACACAGAAAATGAAGAGTTCTGGGATCCATGCATGAATGAAGTTAAACTGTATCGTTCCTGTAATTTCTCTGGAAGAACTGACTGGCCAAGGGGAGAAGAACATGGTTTCGGTCTCGTGTATTTACAGCAGGTGTAAAAGTGAGATAAGCAAGAACAGTAGCGCAATAGAAATTCGATTTCTTTCATCCTTGTAAGGTTATTGATTATTATTTTAGTTTTCTTGGGTCAGTTTTGGTAATCTTCGTATCTATCGATATATATAGATACCTCAAAGAATTTGTCCATTCATCTTGATAATCAAGCTTCTTGTTGTAATGTTGTTTATAACCTTATCCTTTTAATGTCGAGTCTCTAGGTTATTGTGTTTCTTTACCTAATGTTCTTTTTCCCTCCCTTTCACGGCTTTATATATTTTCTTTTTGTAACTGATTGTAAATAGTTGGATTGTGGTGTAGATTTCTTTTTCTTCATCTTACTACTAGTGTCCATTGGGTTTCTTGAACCTGTTTTACCATTTCCGTTAAATTTTGGGAAAAAAAATCTGTCAATCATTACTTCTGAAGTTTTCATCACATCGTTCATACTGTCCTGTTGCTTACTGGCGTTTCTTTATTTTTTCAATCTCTTTGTATTGATTTGGATAGTTTCTTTTTCTCTTGGTGGAGAACTTGAGGACCCCATGTGCACTGCCTTCTGTAGTATCAGCTAGGAGCGAGTGCTCTTGTCTGATTGAGGACATTGATCATGTGAGGAAGTTCGTACCACACCATAGCTATTACGGTCACATATTTTTTTTCCTTTTTTAAATGTTATTATGTTATGCTAGTCATCACACATTACATCATTGGTTCTTATCGCATCCTTGAGCCAACTGCAGACCTGAACGTAGTGTAGTGGATGCCCTGGAGAAACTGTCGCAGTACGTGAGTGTGAGATAGCAGTTGTGTTTCTGAAGTTGGTCCTTAGTAAATAACCAGTTGTAAAGTTACAGTGGGTCTCATTTCAGCATTATTTGTAAAGCAGCATTTTATAAAATCAAAATGGTAACAGTAGGAGAGTAGTAAAAGGAGTTCTGGTATACTTTGAAAGCATCAGGACCAGTAACAATCATAGTTTCGGGTAGTTCTTAACCTTTGCTTTTGTGGGATGGATCCCTTTTAGCACCTGAAGCTCTGAATTCTCTCCTCAGAAAAATATATACATGTACACACAAAATTTTGCAAACAATTTCAGGAAGTTTTCAGATCTTATAAAGTCAACAGGAAGTAGTAAATAAGTAAATCAATAAATTGATTCATGAAATGTACATGTATATACATATGTACATATAAATATAATTACGTATTAGATACAATTGAATGAGTACAAACATAGCTATCATGAAAGTATTTCTGTATCATTCCTGAATCAGAGGTACAATTTTTGTAAAATAGGTAGAAAAGGCAGAATTTTTATAAGGTTATAGGTGTTCAGAAAAGGAGGTGCCTGTGGGTATGTGTTCTTGTGTGTGTTTTTTTTTTTTTTTTTTGTATGGCATCTGGTGGTTTTCCCCTTCATTGGTTTCTAAGGATGGATTTTAGTTATTGCACATCTTCACTCATTTGTCACAAAATCTAATAAATAGGATAAAACATACAAGTTTGTTAATCATCATAGTCACTAAAGAACCATGGAAAGTTAGTTTTTTGTCATATAGAAGTTTATTTCTCTCTCTTTTTTTTTTAGTTTATTTCTCTCTTAAAAGAAGTTAGGTGTTGAAGATATCTGCAATGAGTTCAACTGTAGGAGACCCTTCTTTTAATAATAGCAGTTTTATTTAACAGCTGTGTTTTTTTTTTTTTTTTTTTTTTTAAAGATTTTATTTATTTATTTATTTGAGAAAGAGAATGAGATAGAGAGAGCATGAGAGGGGGGAGGGTCAGAGGGAGAAGCAGACTCCCTGCCGAGCAGGGAGCCCAATGTGGGACTCGATCCTGGGACTCCAGGATCACGACCTGAGCCGAAGGCAGTCGCTTAACCAACTGAGCCACCCAGGCGCCCAAACAGCTGTGTTTTTTTAACTGCCTTTTAATTTTGCGTTTTCTTCTTATGTTTGCATTTGTTGATAATCATGCAGTGACAGCATATTCTCCAGACTAAGAAAACGTGCAGCACACAGCTTAGGAAAAAATAGTGTGAAATTTGAACAAAGGGTCAGAAAAATAGGAGAAAACTGTGAAACTGTACTAAGCAATTTGATAGTTAAACTGAAATTAAGATTCAATAAAAGTTTAATTCACAAATGTTTTCCATCTCTTTTAGTTCCTCTATAGAGTAAGCACTCTAATTTGTTGCGGTCTCTGCCACAGTTAGTGAGGACCAGAGGTGGGCCGTGTAGAAGGATTTGCCATTATGAAACGTAATCCAATGATTCCATATAATGAAGTCATCTCTTTAATTACTTGGATCTTTTAATTGATATTTTGTTCCTTTTTCTTGTTATTATTTTGAGTTAAATATCAACATCTAACACATAAAATCAGTGTAAACTGCCTACAATTAACTTCTACCTCTCAAGGGTCTTGATCTCTCTAGCAATTGAAAATTTTACCTCAAATATGTCAATTTACATATTTTTTTAACATTCCGGTATAGCATTTCTTAAATCATGAAGGTAGAGAGAATGATCCATAGTAGACCGTCTGACAGCAGACACTGTGGTGAGGTCCAACCACAGGCCGGCTGGGGAGCCGCAAGATTCTCACCAGGAATTGGATGTTAGGTGTGCAGTATCACTAAGGAACGGGAAGCTTCAACCATGTTGGTGCGACCCTAAAGCCAGAATGAAGCGGTCAAAGAAGTAATAGGTTATCTACTTGGTGGTTTTGAAAGTGTGTCCAGTGACCACATGAGCTTGCCTGCACGAGTAACACATGGCTACAGTCTCTATCCTTCTCTACGTGACCTCTTGGTTCAAAACCGTGGCCGTGGATCTGAGGGATCTCAATTCTCCAAGCAGTTGTTGTTTTCTCTTTTTCTTTCCCAGATTTGTCTCCTTGTCACTGTCACTCTATGACTTTTTTCTTTTCTTTCCCTCTTTTTGAAGTTAGCTGTTCACCCACAATTGCAGGTGTAGATTAATCATCAAGCTTTGTATGTGTCTTACTGCTAAGTTAACCCCTAGGGAATATCTGAGGGTGGTGGTGTGGGCCACTTACATGAGAATTACTTGGGAAGTTTGTTTTAACAGGTAGATTGCTAAGTTCCCATCCAAGATGTGTGAAATCAGACTGTTGGGGAATGGGGCTTTGAAATTCATATTTTGGGGTGATTCTTTGGCACCCTCAGCGCTGAAAGCATCTGTACTAGAGTTTTGAGAAACTGCAGAGAATTTCTCATTTTGGTATTCTAAATAACATGAAAACTGCATATCAGATTCTCTTTGACAGTTCAAAGTTAGATTTCTTACTTGACTGTAAGCTCAGAATTTAAAAACAAAGAACAAACAAAAGGTATTGTACTACAGGAACAGACTTTAGAAATCATCTATTCACAACTTCACTTAGAGATGTAGTGAGTTCCCGTTGTCATGACCTGGTAAGTGGTAGGCCCAGCGCTATAACCCAGGTTTCTTGAATTATTAAATGTTGGAAGCTATCCCCAAGAATTCACTCTTCTTAAGAATTTTTTTCTCAAATGAGTGTTTTAAACCTAGGAATTTTGTGAATTTGATAACTGTCAGTTTCTCTCGTCCATTTAAAACCAAAAAAAGAAAATAACAAATGTTGTTTATGTTGAGTTTGTGATTTGGTTCCACAGCTACGAGAAAAAGATGTGTTATCATTGGATATCGTGTGTCAGACTTTACACTTCAACAGTTTTGAGCTGTTATTTATGGAATTAGTAAACTCAGGGATATGCAGTCTTAAACTGCAGTCTTAAAATTTTTTCAACAAAACCATTTCTTTAGAAATCCATGAATCTCTAGAGCAATCTGAGATAACTGTTGTGAAATTTTGGTGCAAGTTGTTCTTACTTTTCTGCATCTAGTCAATACCCTGCATGATTCAGAAAAAAGTCTTAAGTCAATTGAATCGACATTTACACAAGTCCTTAAATCTTCCTAGAGGGATTTTGGCTTCCGGGCAAGGCCAGCCCAGCTCAGGAAATAAGGTGTTCCAACAAAAGGATGGTCATTTTCATAGTTTTTAGATGGTGGTAGCAGTTGTCTTTTTCCTCCAGTCATTTCCCATCCAACTCAGAGTACAAAGGTCTCCAAGCCCCTACACACCCTTCTGTCATTGTCTTCTGCACCTCCTTTCCTGGCTCGCTCGGGACAGCACACAGACCACCCTGGCTGCGGGCTTCTGCCTATAAGCCTTTGTGTTTTCTGTTTCCTCTGCCAGCCACTTTGACTCCCTAGACATCTGCATGGCTTACTCTTACCTTCAGGTGACCTTGTCAAGCAGGCCTTTCCTGACTTAAATAAAATAGCAACTTCCCGCAAACCTTCATTTTTCTCCAAAGATTTATATTTCTTTTTTTCTTTAATTTAAATCGGATTAATTAACATATAGAATATTAGTAGTTTCAGGGGTAGAATTTAGTGATTCATCAGTTGCGTATAACACCCAGCATTCATCACATCATGTTCCCTGCTTGATAAGTTCTGTATAGATTTTGGATACTAGCCCTTTATCTGATATGTCATTTGCAAATATCTTCTCCCATTCTGTCAGTTGTCTTTTGGTTTTGTTGACTGTTTCCTTTGCTGTGCAGAAGCTTTTTATCTTGATGAAGTCCCAATAGTTCATTTTTGCCCTTGCTTCCCTTGCCTTTGGCGATGTTTCTAGGAAGAAGTTGCTGTGGCTGAGGTCGAAGAGGTTGCTGCCTGTGTTCTCCTCAAGGATTTTGATGGATTCCTTTCTCACATTTAGGTCTTTCATCCATTTGGAGTCTATTTTTGTGTGTGGTGTAAGGAAATGGTCCAGTTTCATTCTTCTGCCTGCGGCTGTCCAATTTTCCCAATACCATTTGTTGAAGAGACTGTCTTTGTTCCATTGGACATTCTTTCCTGCTTTGTCGAAGATGAGTTGACCATAGAGTTGAGGGTCCATTTCTGGGCTCTCTATTCTGTTCCATTGATCTGTGTGTCTGTTTTTGTGCCAGTACCATGCTGTCTTGATGATGACAGCTTTGTAATAGAGCTGGAAGTCCGGAATTGTGATGCCGCCAGCTTTGCTTTTCTTTTTCAACATTCCTCTGGCTATTCGGGGTCTTTTCTGGTTCCAGACAAATTTTAGGATTATTTGTTCCATTTCTTTGAAAAAAGTGGATGGTATTTTGATAGGGATTGCATTAAATGTGTAGATTGCTCTAGGTAGCATTGACGTCTTCACAATATTTGTTCTTCCTATCCATGAACGTGGAATGTCTTTTCATCTCTTTGTGTCTTCCTCAATTTCTTTCATAAGTGTTCTGTAGTTTCTAGAGAACAGATCCTTCACCTCTCTGGTTAGGTTTATTCCTAGGTATCTTACGGTTTTTGAGGCAATTGTAAATGGGATCAATTCCTTAATTTCTCTTTCTTCTGTCTCATTGTTGGTGTATAGAAATGCAACTGACCTCTGTGCACTGTTTTTATATCCTGCCATGTTGCTGAATTGCTGTATGAGTTCTAGTAATTTTTTGGTGGAGTCTTTTGGGTTTTCCACATAGAGTATGAATGTCATCTGCAAAGAGTGAGAGTTTGACTTCTTCTTTGCCGATTTGGATGCCTTTTATTTCTTTTTGTTATCTGATTGCTGTGGCTAGGACTTCCAATACTATGTTGAATAGCAGTGGTGATAGTGGACATCCCTGCCGTGTTCCTGACCTTAGGGGGAAAGCTCTCAGTTTTTCCCCATTGAGAATGATATTCACTGTGTGTTTTTCCTAGATGGCTTTTATGATCTTGAGGTATGTACCCTCTATGCCTATACTCTGAAGAGTTTTGATCAAGAAAGGATGCTGTACTTTGTCAAAAGCTTTTTCTGCATCTATTGAGAGGATCATATGATTCTTGTTCTTTCTTTTGTTAATGTATTGTATCACATTGATTGATTTGCGGATGTTGAACAACCCTTGCAGCCCAGGAATAAATCCCACTTGGTCGTGGTGAATAATCCTTTTCCTATTAGCTAGTATCTTAGTGAGAATTTTTCCATCCCCGTTCTTCAGGGATATTGGTTTGTAATTCTCCTTTTTGGTGGGATTTTTGTCTGGTTTTGGGATCAAGGTAATGCTGGCCTCATAGAATGAGTTTGGAAGTTTTCCTTCAAGATTTATATTTCTATAGGACTTGTGTGTGTTTCTTTAGTTCTGAAATTTTCACTGTCTTTTCAAAATAGTCTTTCATCTATATGTTATATGTATAAGGACTATACGTATAACATTAATACATATATAAAACATTAAAAGCATGACGATAAAATGAAACTCATGAACCAATAACAAAGAACAATGATATTACCAGTAACTTGAATCAATTTCCATGATTGTTCTGTTCCTCTCCCATTCTGCTAAAGGAGCCAACATTCTCTTTTGTTTTAAACTTTTTTAATTATACTTTTTTAGTAGTTGTAATACATGCATGCATTCACACACACACACTTGTTCCTAAAAGTATATTGCTTCATTTTGCTAATTTTTAAATTGATGAAACAGTGTATTGCATGTGGTGTTCTAGGACTTGGAATCTCACTTTACATTATTTTTCTAATATCTGTTTATGTTACTGGTTTAGCTGTAGTTTCATTATTTTTGCTTTATAATATTTCATTATATGTTATATAAATAAAACTTCATATTTTTAGCTATGACAAACAATTCAGTATGTCCGTTTGTGTACATGTCACATGGTATGTCTGAGCAGGATTTTCTCTAGGGTATGTATCTACGAATAGAATTGGGTCAGAATGTTTTTAGTGGTTGTAGTACTTCACATTTTCACCAGAAGATTGTAGTATCTACATCCTTTAATTCCCACCAGTAGGTTGTATTTTTGAATGCCTTCATACTTGTTAATCTAGTTGGGTTAACATCGTATCTCATTGGTATTTTTTATTACTGAGATTGAACATCCTTCTATATACTTACGGGGCATCCCTGATGTTTAATTGGAGGGACAGCAGTGAGACAGGTGGGGCTGCAGTGCAGGGAGAGAAGGGGGAGGGCTGGTGGGATGTGAGGCCAGGAGGCAGCAGGGGCCAAGGTGGGCCTGAGAGTGGGGAGCCTAGAGAGTGGGCCATGGTGAGTACAGGGCCATCTGGCAGCAGTGACCGCAGGGGGGAGGGACTGGGAGCAAAGACAAGGTAGGGAACAGCTGCAGGGGCCTTCATCCTGCTCAGAAACGTAGCACATTTGGGGAGGAGGTTCTTACTGATCAAGTTCCTTACTAGCGGTAATTCTCTATAAAAAGATTTTCTATTAAAGTAACATAGTTGTTTTTCTGTAAGAGCTATATATTTTTAAGTGCTAGTTACATATTCAGTTACTTTTTTTCCTAAACATGCTTTGAAGTTCCAGAACTTGATTATTTCTTCAGACCCAGTAGCAGTTTCATAGCAAAGTTCCTGAAAGGAGTTTTGTTTATTCCTAATGATGGTTTTTCTACTGCCGAAGATTTGAGGATTAATGGCTCGTATAATTTGAGCCGTGATGCGCCGCTTGGCTGTTAGGAGCTCTGCAGCTGTGGTTGATGGCTCTCAGCAGGTGCACTGATCCTGACTCACGGGCTTTTCCTCAGTTACTGCAGAAGTCACATGGTCCTGCTGCATTTATTTTGTGAAATCAGGAAGCTGAAGATGCTCCTCTGTCTCTCATACCCTTCTATGGGAATATATTTACTGGAATTTCAGGAACATGTTTGTTAGCTACAACTTTGCCATCGCACCATCAGCAGCAAGAGGTGCTGTGTACTTTGGTTTGCAGAGTATCAACCTCGGGTTTCTATGCGTAGGCCAGTCTGAATTTGAATACTTGCCGCTTTTCAAGTTCTAAGACCATTTAAGACAAAAGCAAAAGAATGGGAAGTCCTTATCAGTCTGTTTAATTTTGTAACATACACGATGATTTTATATTTATTAGTTTACAAGGAAACACTAAGTTCACTAATATTATGAACTTGATACTTTACTTTTCTGTGTTATCATTTAGTAAGAAATAAAAATGTCTCTTAGTTTGAAAAGTGGCTGTTAAAGGGAAACCAGCATTTATCTTTGCTTTGTGAATGAGATTTCATGATAATGAAAGGAAAATTGATGGAAGAATGTTCTTCTTTACTGAATAATTCTCAACAATAAACAGAAGGATGGCAGAATTTGAAAAATCACTTTTACAAATCCTAATAAAGTAATTGATTCATATAACTTGTTACTGAAATTTGAAACCATGAAGCTGAAGGTTGATGGGGAAGTTTGCAAGAGGGGATCAGCTGTTGCTCCCTGCGCCCAGTGAGGAGTCTTCATATCAGAGAGAGGGGTTGTACAGACGCTGGGTGCCTTTGATGTGAGGCCATCAAAAGTACATTTTCCAAAGACCCCTTTTAAAAAAAGTGAACTTGAACCCAGTCGAGATTTTAGAACTACTTTTTGGTTAACAGGAATCACAGGGGGTAAGGAACAAATTAAGAAACACCAGTGGATCCAGAATGTGGAACATTTTGCAAGATAATGGACTCCGTTTTATCAATAATGTTAAAGACATGCAAAAATGGAAGCTCCGAGAAACTGATCTATACTGGAGGGACTTAAAATACATCACAACTGCATGACCTTTCAAGCAGCCTGTTTCCACCAAATGTTGAGCCCATCAGGAAAATTTAAATAAGTGTGGGATGTTATAGGACACAGATGAATTTTTTAGCTAGTGTTTGTACTGACCCTAACGTCCATGTTTTCACTTTTCCTGGTTATCCTCTGAACTTCTTAACCTTTTTTTTTTTAAATTATAATTGCATACAGTATCCTATTAGTTTGATGTGTACACAACCTAGTGATGTGACATTTGTGTAATTGCAAACTGATCATCATAAGTCAATACAAAATTAATACAGTGTGACTGACTATAGATCCCATGCTGTATATTACATCCCCAACACTTACTTATAACTGGAGGTTTGTACCTCTTCATCTCCATCACCCATTTTTGTCCACCCTCACCCTCCCACGCAGCCACCACTCTGTTCTCTGTATCTTTGAATCTGGGTTTTGTTCTGTTTTGTTTTTTAGATTCCACATGCATAGGAAATCATGCAGTATTTGTCCTTCTCTGACTTATTTCACTTAGCATAACACCCTCAAGGTCCATGTATGTTGACTCAATGGCTGTCATTCTTTATGGCTTAGTATTCCATTGTATATATGTGTGTGTGTGTATATATATATGTATATATTCCATATGTATTATGGTACATACATAGCACACATACATATAAACACCATGTTTTTCTTTAGCATTCGTCTATCAGTGGCTATTTAAGTTGTCTCCACATCTTGGCTGTTGTACATGCTGCGGTGAATGTGGAGGTGCATTTATCTTTTCCAATCAGTGTTTTTATTTTCTTGGAGTAGATATCCAGACATGGAATTGCTGGATCATAAGGTAGTTCTATTTCTCACGTTTTGAGGAACCTCCATACTGTTTTCCAGAGTGGCTGCCCCAGGGTCCATTCTGCCCAGCAGTGCACGAGGGCTCCCCTTTCTTCACATCCTTTCCAGCATTAGTTATTTCTTGTCTTTGTGACAATAGCCATTCTGACAGCCGTGAGGTGGTAGCTCATTGTGGTTTTGATTTGCGTTTCCCTGATGATGAGTGATGTGGAGCATCTTTTCATGTGTCTGTCGGTCATTCGTGTGTCTTTGGAAAAATGTCTCTTCAGGTCCTCTGCTCAATTTTAAATCGAGTTGTTTGGCTTTTGGTGTTGAGTTTTATGAGTTCTCCCTATGTTTTGGATACCAACCCTTTACCAGAGATAAGGTTTACAAATATCTTCTCCCATTCAGTAGGTTCCTTTTCATTTTGTTGATGGTTTCCTTCACTATGCAAAAGCTTTTTAGTTTCATGTGGTCCCATTTGTTTATTTTTGCTTTTGCTGTTGTCAGATTCAAAAAACCGTCACTAAGACCATGTCAAAGAGCTTACAGCCTATGTTTTCTTGTAGGAATTTTATGGTTTCAGGTTTTACATTCAAGTCTTGAATCCATTTTGTGTTACTTCTTGTGTGCAGGATAAGATAGTGGTCATTTCGTCATTTCATTGTTTTCCATTTTAATGTGTAATTTTCCAGCACTGTTTACTGAGGAGGCTGTCCTTCCTCCGTTTTGTATCCTCGCCTCCTTCCTTGTAAATTAATTAACCATGTATGTGTGCATTGATCTTTGGCCTCTCCATTCTGTTCCATTGATCTATAAGTCTGTTTATGAGCGTACCATACTATTTTGATTACTACAGCTTTATGGTATAGTTTGAAATCAGAAAGCATGAAACCTGCAGCTTTATTCTTCTTTTCAAGATTGCTTTCACTATTGAGGGTTATTTGTAGTTCCATATCTTTTCAAGATTGCTTTCACTATTGAGGGTTATTTGTAGTTCCATACAAATTTTAGGACTATTTGTTCTAGTTCTGTGAAAACTGCCATTGGAGTTTTTATAGATACTGCATTGAATCTGTAGGTTGCTTTGGGTGGTATGGACATTTTAACAATATTTGTTCTTCTAGTCTGTGAGGATAGAATGTCTTTCCATTTATTTGTGTCTTCTTCAGTTTCTTTCATCAGTATAATTTTCAGTGTATAGTGTATTTCGTCTCCTTAATTATATGTACTCCTAGGTACTTTGTTTTGACCCACTTACAATTTCTCTTTCTGATGTTGCATTATTTGTGTATAGAAACACTACAGATTTCTGTATGTTGATACTGTGTCTGTGACTTTACTGAATTCACATATCAGATCTAACACTTTTTTTTGTTAATTCTTTAGTTTTCCATATATGGTGTCATGTCATCATCAAATCGTGATACTTTTACTACTTTCTGATTTGGATACATTTTTTTTTTTCTTGCCTAATTGCTGTGGTTAAGTCTTCCGATCTTGTGCCTTGTCTTATTACTGTTCTTAGGGGAACCCCTTTCATCTTTTCATCATCAGTGTGATGTTAGCTGTAGGACTGTCATATATGGGCTTTATTATGTTGACATGTTTCTTTTATACCCACTCTCTTGAGAGTTTTTTTTTTTTTTTAATCAGATAGAGGTGTTGAATTTTGTCAAATGCTTTTTCTACATCTATTGAGATGATTATAGGATTTTTAACTTTCATTTAGTTATGTGATGTCCCACATTAATTTGCAGATGTTGAATCATCATTGAACTCCTGGCATAAACCCCACTTTATCATGATTTATCATCCTTTTAATGTATTGTTGGATTTGGTTTGTCAGTATTTTATTGAGGATTTTTGCATCTATGTTTATCAGTGATAATTGGCCTGTAATTCTTCTGTAGTGTTCTTGTCTGTTTTTGGTATCAGGGTAAAGCTGGCTTTGCAAAGTATGTTTAGAAGCCTTCGGTCCCCTTCAGTTTTTTGGAAGAGTTTGACGATCGTTATTAATATCTTCTTTGAATGTTTGGTAGATTGATCGGCTACCTATATATTTTTCTACTGAGATTGTTACATATTTTTGTTACTAATTAGTATCATCTTTTCAGTTTAAAGAGATTTTTTTTTAACATTTATTATACAGCCAATTTAGTGGTGAACTTCTTAGTTTTGGCTTATCTAGAAAACTCTTTTTCTGTCATTCAGTTCTTAATGATAACATTGCCAGACAGAGTGTTCTTGGTTGGAAGTTTATTTTCCATTTAGCACTCTGCGTATGTCATGCCACTCTCATCTGGCCGCGAGGTTTCTGCAAAAAAGTTGCTGATAGCCTCCTGGCCACAGCTACACTACACGGTTCCCTCGTTTGTGACACATTGTTTGTCTCTTGGTGCTCTTAGGGCTCTGTTTACCCTTGACTTTTACCATTTTAATTATAATATGTCTTGGTTTCATCTTATTTGGAACTCACTGGCTTTCCTGGACCTGGATGTCTGTTTCCTTGCCCAGATTAGGGAAGTTTTTATCTATTATTTTTTCAAATGAGCTTTTGCCCCTTTATCTCTCTCTTCTGCTTCTGGGACCCCTATAATATGTATATTAGTCTGCTGGATGTTGGCCTCTAGGTTCATTAAGGTATATTCACTTCTTTTAATTCTTTTTTCTTTTTGTTGCTATATCTGGGAGAATTCCATTGCTTTGTCTTCCAGCTCTGTGGTCTGTTCTTTTGCTTTATCCAGTCTGCTGTTAAACTTCTGTAGTGTATTTCTAGTGCAGTTATCGTATTCTTCATCTCTGTGACTTGTGTTTGGTACTTTCTTATATTTTTTATGTCTTCATTGAAGTTCTCATTGTGTTCATCCCTTCTTTGCCAGAGTTTCTATCATCCTTGTGACCATACTTTGAACTCTTCATTAGCTACATACTTAGCTTTGTTTCATTAAGCTCTTTTTCTGAAGTTTTGTCTTGTTCCTTCATTTGGAACATATTCCTCTGTGTCCTCATTTTGCCTGATGGTCCATGTGTGTTTCCCTGTGCTAGGTGAAACACCTCCTCTCCCATTCTTAAAGGAGTCGCCTTACGTAGGAGATGACTGGTGGGTCCCAGGAGCACAACCCCCGGTGGGCATGAGGGCCCGTGCTCCAGGGGAATTTGTGGGCTTCATGTGCCCCTCAACTGTGGTGCAGCCCTGGATGCCGTGCGATGGGGGTGGGACACTCGCCCAGCTGATGATCCATCGAGGCCGAGGGGTGGGGGGAGGTAACAAGAGAAGCATGTTCTCCCAGCAGGCTGTGCTCTGGCTGTGTTGGGGCTGTGGGGGGGCTTGCCTGGCCATTTGATGCGGGGCTGTGGTGCCTGGGGCAGGACCCTCATTCTCTTACTGTTAAGCGGCTGCAGCACACTGGGGTGGGGCATGCCATGCGGGGCTAATGGGTTAGAGAATGATTGCCAGCATTGCACCTGCCAAGTGTAGGCATTAGCAAGGTAGAAAGAGACTGCAGAAATGATGGCCACCGGTGCTTCTGTCCCTGGGAAGAGTCCCCACAGGTTCCTGTCTTTCTAGTGGTCAGTTTAAGATTAGTAAGTCGGTCTCCTTTACCAGTTGTCCAGTTACTTTTCAAGCTGCTGCCTTTGCACTTGGTCTGGGGTGAGTGTGTGTGTGTGTGTGTGTGTGTGTGTGTGTGTGTGTGTGTGAGTGAGAGAGAGAGAGAGTTCTTTAAGAGCAGGTCCTCTGTTCCATACAGTTGTGTTTCTTCTGCTCATACTCTTCATTGCTCAGTCAGTTAAGCATCCGACTCTTGATTTTGGCTCAGGTCATGATCTTAGGCTTGTGAGATCGAGCCCCACGTCGGGCTGTGTGCTCAGCAGGGAGTCTGCTTTGGATTTTCTCTCTCTCCCTCTATCTCTTCACCCCCAGCTCTCTCTCAAATAAAATCTTAATAATAAAATAAAATCTTAAAAAATTCATTAGATAATATTATTTTTTAACTTCAGCTCAAGTATTACGTCCTTTTTCAACAGTTACTGGGAGCCCTTAAAATGTTACTTAGTCAATACTCTCATCCCCTACCCCTGAACATCTCCATGCTCCCACTGGGTGCTGGGCCAAGTACAGTGTGTTTAGCTGTGTCATGTAACATATCTGGACGTAACAAAGCATATTTATCTTCCCAAATACTGCAGAAAGGAAGCAGTACACTAACACATTAGAGTAGGATATAGAAAAATGTCCAGTTTATCTTTATGTTAACAAAGAGGGAGAAAAACCCCTTTTCTATATCTCTCATGTCTTTTGATAAAAACGTTACACCACTCACACACAAGACCATCTCTGTGAGATGAGATTTCACTATGAATTTTGGGGGGATGCAGACATTCAGTCCATAACATACCCTAAAGAAGTTTTCTGTTATTCTTGATGATTTAGTATGTGCTCCACAGTAGACCATCCCAAAACTTTGTGACTTGAAACAGTAATATTTTATGATTTTATTTATTTATTTTTTAATGATTCTGAGGGTTGGCTGGGTTATTTCTTTTTGTTTTCATCTTCGGTTTCACACGTGAGGCTGCCTTCATTAGGAGAGTTGACAGGGCTGGAGGGCTCAAGACGGCCTTCCCATGTTTGCAGATGACGCTGGCTTTTGGCTGGAGTGAACTGGTTTTCACCGACCTTGTCTTTCATCTTTCAGAAGGTTGCAGGCTGTTTCAGGGTTCCAGGGCCAGAATAGGAACTGGTAATTCTCTTAGGGTGTTAATTTATTTCATCTCTTTGACAGTCCATTTTCTCATTGGTAAATTGGGAGTGTTTGTTTTCAAAATCTATTTTCCTTCTCATTCTAAGAAGGATTACACCAGAGGTGACTTAAAAGATATTAAGTAATCTATTGGAGTAAAATCAGTAGTTGAGGAAATCAGCCAAAGAGAAAATGAGGAAAGGAAAAGAAAAGAAAAGTAGGGAAACAGTTTATGCCAAAAGAAGACAAAACAGACAACAAAGTTCATGCTCTAAAGTTCTATAAAGTCTGGGCACCTGGGTGGCTCAGTTGGTTAAGCGTCTACCTTTGACGCAGGTCATGATCTCGGGGTCCTGGAATCGAGTCACGCGTCGGGCTCCCTGCTCAGCGGGGAGTCTGCTTCTCCCTCTCCCTCTGCTGCTCCCCCTGCTTGTGCTTGCTCTCTCTGACAAATAAATAAGTAAAATGTTCTATAAAGTCAGTATTGTTTGGTCAGAAATTCTTCTGTGTGCTTCATAATATCCAAAGGAAAATACAATTCACTGTAAGATTTAGTGTCTTAAAATAGACACACGCACTGCTCAGGAGAAGCATAGGTATTCCTCAGATGCAGCTCATTGTTCGTGGAAGGAGGACAGTGGAGCAGGGGTGGTGGCATCGTCTGTAGCTCTCCTGCAGCCGCATGGGCGTCCCAGAGCGGGGAAGGGCACGGGCGTCCCAGAGCGCGGGCGCCCCGTGGCATGGAGCCGGCATCCGGTGCTGTTCAGTATGGACAGAGCAGGGAAGAAGTGATGCAAATGTCTGTTCATGGAAAATCTCATCCCTTTTGATACCATTTTAAAGGAATACTATTGAATAAAGTAGTTTTTAATTGGTTTAAAATATGGATAATGGAAAGATATCTTACTACCTTTGCTTTGTAAAAAGATACATATGTAAGATTTTATACAAACAAGAGATGGTCCATCCTTTCAAGTTATAACTTTGTCCTTATTGTAAAAATAAATGGATTAGATATTTGAACTCCCTTTTTATTCATCTGTTTATTAAAGTTTATAATATACTATGGTAGTGTTATTAAGAAAAGCACACTTCACATATTATTTTTGCAAGGCAGAAAACACGACCTTTTGGGGCTGGTAAATATTTTATTCTTAAAATAGTTTTTTACATCATGTAAAAAAATTTTTTTAATCTTTTTTCCTTTAGACATCCCTTTGCATTCTTATTTGTTTTCTGTCATGTTTGATAAGTTTAAAACACAAATAAGTGATAGCAGATGTTACCAGAGTTAAAATAGTACTTCTTCTGACTACCAACTAGTGATGTTTTTTGGTGTAGCGAGGCTGATAAATTAGGTGCTGTTGTAAGGTTCAGCTAGAGCAAATGAAAATAATTTATCAGAAAAACAAAGAAAATGAAACACTGAATCACCACGAGTTTTTCAAGATTGGAGAATCAATCAAAAGCTCTAGAAGTAACTTGAGTTTTACAGTGAGATTGTGGATGTTTAACAATCAAGTAGTGTGTTCATTTTGAAAGATTTATAGCCCTTATTTTGTTACGAACTTGACTAATACAAGGATCCAACAAAATATGAAATATAGCCCAATCTGTTAAAAAAGGAAAAACAATTTACATCTTTCAAAAAATAAAACAGAAATTGAGTCAACATGCTGCAAAGGTTGATGTTTAAAATACTAGCTTAGGAAAACACAGGCCTGTTGTTGTGGGTTTACTTTATGTCAGGCAAGCGAGGAGATTTCACGTTTCATTGAAACATTTGTGAAGGTGAGTCAGTGGATCCCTCACTGATTGATACACAGACCCCAGTCTCTGCAGTCCAGTGCTGAGCATCCTCTGGTCTAGCTGCCTCCCTCTTGGCAGATGATTAACAAGTGAGTTCCTGACGTGGAAGTCATTAAGGACTGCCTGAGAAGACAGAAGTGAGGGGAGGGGTTCTGGTGAGCAGGGTGATAGCGAAGCTGGTCAGGAGGAAGTCACAGAGGGGACGCTCTGTGGAGGGGGGAGTCATTGTGCACCTTACCTCGTTCTAACCAGTCCGTCCACATGTCGTTCGTTGGACTTGAAGCGTAGAGGGAACATTTACATGACAACTAAAAATACAGAGCCTTAAGACTTAGATTTATGATAATTTGTGACAACAGTTACTTAGAACTGTTTTACTATTTTTTGTAGTTTGGTATGGCTATGTACTATCTTTCCTACCATTTCTTCTTTTCAGAAAAACTATCTTTAATTAATCAGTGTTTGGAAATTACAAAGTTTAAGTAAGTCAAACCGAAAAATATTTTGGGTTTCAGACATGAGCATACAGAGACACTAAGAGATCATTAATAATAGATAACTGGAGCTTTTTGACTAGAGAAGCCGCTTCTCAAATAAGAGCCATTTATAACATGTAGTTTTTATAATGGTTTCTCTAACTTTTAAGTTCTCTTATTTTTTAACTAAATCAACTAAATGTTAAGCCAATTGAAGAGATAATGGGATTAAAACTTGCTTATATTTGGTCTTTACTTTTATAAAGTCAGTATAGTTATTTTTGTATACTTACTGTTTCTTCATTTTTTGCTACTTCCTATTTTCTTCATTCAGGTGATTTCACAGTTGAGGATCTTGGGCAGATCAGCAACAGCTGGTTGCAAATTTGATAGAGAAATCTGGTCTAATGAGCTGTCCCCTGTCCTCAATTTCTGGAAGAAACTAAACCAGGTTAGTACTGGAATATTATTCCAGTTGTTTCCCCTTTTTCCTCCCTATCCATTTTTTTTTTCCAGTTTTCTCCCTAGATTGTCCCTATTGGTTAAACTGTGCACTGATCTGTCCTTACTGTGTACCGGTTTCCTGGAAGGAGGAGGACAGAATAGTAGACGCAGATGATGAGCCTGAGAAGCAGGGTGGGACCGGGGGCAGCGTGCTCGCTCGTCTGCACCTGCTGGACGTTCCTGTGTCCACTGCTTGCCTTCTCTCTCCTCTTCCTGTAAAGTCAACAACTGCTATTAAAAGTGGCATTTTTCAAAGGACTCAAGGTGCTGAGCAAAAACCGTTGGTCAGTTGGAAATTGGCGTGGTTTTGGTATTGTAGAGTAGTTGCTTGCTCACTAGGCAAAGCCATTGGAGTATTGTGATTCTATTCTTGGTGAATAGCGGTTTATTCTCTGGATTTAAAAAATATAACTATGCAGTTCATCCATTTAGTAATACTGTAAAAATGCCTGTATATCAGATCTAACCTTCTAAAATAAGGGAAGTCAAATAAAGCTAATTTCAGAACCTGTGAAAAAGGTTAAAACCTTCTAAAAACTCAAAGTCCTCAAACCTTACAGTATTGTAATTTTGAGTTATTAGGACAGTCTCAACAATTGGTGATTGTCAGGAGTCTGGATAAGCACTGATCCCAGCTAACTGGAATCACTGCTTTTATTCAGATCATCACATTGATAAAGCTTGATATAGTCAGTTTGAGGAGAAATTCACATTGAGAAATACCACTTTCGCTGGTATCCTAAGCCCTGTTCCCCACTCTGCCCACAAGTAAGCACTTTATACGCGTTCTTGACTGTGATCCAGTCTTTGTACCAATTCATAGTGAAGTTACTCTCCTTCCCTCTGTGCTTAAACCAGCCATTGTTTTTCTTTAAATTAATAACCAAATTTATGCACATTTTAATTTTCTCTTTTAGCAGTTAATTTTTTATCTTGATGTATGGTAGTACTCTCCTTGTCAACATGCAGCTTCTTGTCAGTTTCCAACTCGGTTTCCTTCTTTTTTTTTTTTTTTTTAAAGATTTTATTTATTTATTTGAGAGAGAGAGAATGAGAGACAGAGAGCAGGAGAGGGAGGAGGGTCAAAGGGAGAAGCAGACTCCCTGCCGAGCAGGGAGCCCGATGCGGGACTCGATCCTGGGACTCCAGGATCATGACCTGAGCCGAAGGCAGTCGCTTAACCAACTGAGCCACCCAGGTGCCCACTCGGTTTCCTTCTTAATATGTCATTGGCTATTTTGAATTTTCTGTTGATTTTTGGGGCCATGCAATCCTTAAAATATGTACACATATGCAAACACATATATATTCAAATGTATGCATATTATATCATATTATGAAATAGCTATTTATTCTGAGATTAATAATGTAAACTCATTCTCAAAGGCTTCACTTAGAGACTAAAATAAAATGATTGGAATTACTACATTTATCCCCTACTAAATTGCAAAAATATTATAAAAGTAATCCTAATTATTGCAAAGATCTCATCTTACGTTTTAGAGACATAATCCACATATCTGCTGGAGACTTAACTTCCTTCCCTCTGAAGTATAAGTGAACTTCTTTGACACATTTTTCAAGTTTGAGTAAGATTGAAGTCTACTCCATGATTTTGTCACCTTACTTTCTTACAATTTTCTTGGTCTCTAACTGAATTTGTGCTGGTTACATTTTTATCTCACCTGCGATCTGGCCGGTAGGTGCAACTTCTGTGTGTGTGTCACACAAGAAGTCCAGCCCTATTATTTTGTAGCGACGGAAAGGAAAGGTATCTTTTCTCTTTTACCCTTTGAGATTCTCAGCTGGGTCTGCTACAGAAGACAGATTAACAAGACAAAAGCATACAAACGTATTGAACACAAGTTTTGTGTGACACGGGAACCTTCATAAGGAAATGAAGGCCTGAAAACGTGGTTAAACCTGAGTATTTTTATGCCAGGTTTGATGAAGAGTGCAGAGTTGTGACCAAATAGGACAGGACAAAAGGGGTTCGAGCCCCAGATGGTAAACTGGGGAACACTTCGCAAGCCTGTTGTATGAATAGATACCACAGCTTTGGGTAATTCTCAAAGTTCTTGGTGTTGGCTCTTGGCACCATGCAACATTTTCTGGAATATGCTGTTTGGTCTTCCCTCCCGACCTGCTTCCCCACCCCCGTTCTGGGGACACATACTCAGACTTCCTTTGTAACTCTGGAGAAGTCTTTTCAGTTACTACGTAGAGAGGACCACAGAAGTGACTTCAAAGGTCTGTATGAGTTGTTTACCTTGTAAGGCCCAACCCAGTATTAGAAATTCAAATTAATTCTCTTTCCCAAACCCTCGTTTTTCTCCTTTGGGCTGTAGGCATGGCCTGTTAATAGCTCTCTGATGTTGGATTCATGCCACAGCACGCCCCTCACGGCCCCCGTCCCGCACATGGCGCTCAGTGTGGGGGCAGCAGAGCAGACTAAAGTATATGATGCTGAAATCATTTATTTTAGGCTAAGCACCCTGGGGAGAAGTCCCATTGTTAAGCTCAGTAAGCTCTTCAAGTGAGGCGTTAACGCGGAAGACTCCACGGTGCAGCGGGTGGATCCCAGCAGGGGTGAGATGTCGATCCTGGGTTAGGTCTTCACACCCACTGGCGTGTGGCTGCTTCGGCATTCACTGTTCCGACTGCAGCTGGTGGGTGTCGTGCTCAGATTACGCCCGGCAGCTGTGTCTTTCAGTTCATCCCGCACACTCTTCTGAATTACCTCTGTGAATCAACTAGAATGCCACCTTCTTAGCGCAGCCATGTGTGGTCTCTTCTCGGGCTGCTGGCGGTCCCCATACTGACCTCCTGGTACTGCGTGGCCTGTTTCTTTATGCCAGGGTACTTGCTGGGGCTATCTTGGGTTGGTTGGGTTGGTTTACAACATGCCAGGCACTTTGGAACTTTTGTATCTGCTCTTGTGATTCCCTTTGCATAGATTCTCCTTGCTTTCTGTTCAGTTGGATAACTTTTGTTTAGAAACCTAACTAGTCTAATACAAATACCACTGATCTCTCTAGCTTTGCAGAGCTACACATTGCGCACACTGTGGTAATATAGACGAGCATACTATCATCCTGTCCTTAAACTCAAAAAAATATTTAGCACGTGGATTCACAGAAATGACGCATCTAAGGAAGGATCACTCTAGCTCTGTTTTCACCATTTATTACATGAGCCCCTTTTTAGTCATCTCCTACAATTTTCCTCATTTTTGCAATTTCATAGTTATTTCTTTATACAGAGCAACATAGGAATGAAGGAATTTTCTAATTGAAAAAGATTGTAATTTCTTTCCCAGGATAAAACTCTCAGTTACTATTATGTTGTGTTTTCAATATAAACATGTTTTAAGCATGAGATGATTTGTCCATTTGTCTTGGGATATGTCATTATTGGGACATAACTGTTTTTCCTTCCTGTTCAAGGATGAGTAAATGCAATTTGTTACAAGTCCCCACTGGATGGAATCTTTATGTCCTGTTGGCACTGACTCTCTCTCCTCTGGGGAGGCCTGAGAAGAAACTTTGTGCAGAGGCTCCCAAGAGCTGCTCAGACAGGGGGACCGTGAGGCTCTTCGTCACCCCCCTCGGCCCCACCCCAGCCATTGCACTTGGTTCTGGACCGAGGGCCCTGCTGTCCACTGGCAGGACCCGGCTCGTCACTCACCTAACACAGGATGAGAAGGTGGCTTCTGGAGCCAGACTGCTGGGCTCAGATCCCAGCGCTCGTACTTCGTAGCTGTGTAGCGTAGGAAAATTACTCACCTTCTCTGTGTCTTTGTTCTCTTATCTGTAAAATGGGGATAAGGATAGTATTTGCCTCATAGGTGTTTCATCAGGATTAAATGAGTTAATATACGGAAGGCTTTTATAGCAGTGCCTAGTGTGTGTGAGCCTTCTCGGCTGAGTAGTCCTTTTACTGTTACTGAACGTGCAAACACTTAAAATGTATGAAGGTCTGTTTCCAGGAGAGTCGTACATGTAATATGTGTCTCTTTCCAGAGCAAGATATTTTTATCATTTGTATAATTACGTATTCAGTCATTCATTCAGAGTATTTTCATGGAGCATCTCGTTTGTTTCGTTGCTTTTGTGTTCAGGACTGTGTGGAAGGCAAAACCCGTAGAGTTACAGTTGGGTTATAAGAGAGACCTTTAAAAAATTCAAGTAAATAAAGTAAGCAAAAATAATTATCACAAATTATTGCAAATGCTGTGGAAGGAAAACACAGGTGCTTTTATGAAGAAAATGAGCAAAGTCCTATTCTGGACTGGATAGTGAGGGAGTGAAATTGAATCTGAGAAGTGAGCCATGAGAAGGCTCTAGCCAGGCGGGGTTGCAAGGGAGGACCTTTCTGAGCAGCGGGGCAGCGTGAACACTTCTCGAAGCGGACGGCAAGTACAGTCCGTGAACCCAAGAGGAAGGATTGGGGCACAGAGACTAAAGGGTCATGTGGGATGAGATGACGATGAGGGATGATGCCCAAGATGCAGGAAGGAGTTTGTGTTTTATCCCAAGTGCAGTGAGGCCCACGGAGAGAGCACCGAGGCGGGGAGTGGCTGGGATCCTGTTGACGATTTTAAAAGCTCTCCTCAGCTGTTGTGTGAGTTTGGAGTGAGGTTCAAGAGGAAGGAAGGAGAACAAGCAGGGGGCTGTCATTGGGGTAAGAGGTGATGTGGTGGTGCCGTCAGGTTAGACCTGGAAGTATTGCAGAAAGAGACTCACCATGGATTTGCATGTTGGTTTTCTGGACGAGTGACTGGGCGGAGGTGGCACCGCTTACTGAGCCGGGAACGGGGAGAGAGCGCAGGGGCTGTGGGGGTCGGGACGGAGTGGTGCTGCTGCTGCAGGGATGGTGGAGATTTTACCTGTGGACATTGAGGAGAATGTTGGCTGCATGGTGGGGACCTCAAAAAGGTTGCTAGGACTTGGGACTTACTAGCATCTAGGGAACATTTAAGTGATGACGAAGCATTACATCATCTAGAGAGAGAAGAAGGAAGAGGACTCATGAATTGGCCCTGAGGAGTCCAACACCGAGAGTTAGAGGCAGGAAAGGCGTGACCAAGCTTTCCTTGAGGAAACACAATAAAAACCCAAAGCAGGGAGCAACACAGAAGGCTGAAGCACCACAGAAGCCTTGAGGAGGGCGTCTTTCATTAGGAACAGGATTGTTGACCATGCTGAATTGCTGGTGCGAGGTGAAGAAACCGAGTACAGAGTTGGTCATTGGGCTTTCAGAATACAAATCATTGGTGGCCTTGACCTTGACAGGAAGAACTGAGGTGGAGCCAGGAGACTGGAGGTTATGTTTGAAGGCTATCTACCTTGGCCTGTGGGACGAGGGGAGACAGTATGGAGAGGCAGTTCTTCATAGAATGTGCTATTCAGGAGAGTGAAGGAGTAAGGTGGTTCGATAAGTAAGGGGCCCTGCATGGTTTTTCTTAAGGCCGGAAAGTACCGGAGTATCTATAGGCTAGTGGGATGATCTAGTGGAGGAAGTAGTTGAAGATGCCAAAGCATTAATTCGGCAAAGTTCTGAAAACAGAAACTGTGAGTTTTTGCTAAATAAGGGGTCAGCGAGAAATACAGAAATTTCCTGTCCCATAAGTATATTTAAAAAAATTTTTTCAGAGGGGCTCCTGCGTGGCTCAGTGGGTTAAGCGTCTGACTTCAGCTCAGGTCATGATCTCCGGGTCCTGGGATCGAGCCCCGCATCGGGCTCCCTGCTCAGCGGGAAGCCTGCTTCTCCCTCTGCCCCTCCCCCCACTCATGCTTGCTCACTCGCTCGCTCGCTCTCAAATAAATAAAATCTTTTAAAAATGCGCATCTTTTCCTGCCTCAGGATCTTGGTGTGTACTCTTCTAGGTGGAAAACTCTTTCAAAAAAATTTTTTTTCCCAGAGGTTTAAGGTAAGTTTGTATTACTCCTTCTCTTAGTGTGAAGCCGTCCTGAGCCTTCACTCTGGCTTTTCTGTTCTTGCTGCTGGCTACGTGGAACACTGTTGTTTCAGTAGTTACAGGATTATTTGGTATTTGTGTTTCTTTTAAATTATTAGCCCACCAGGGACATCGGAAGCGCTCTTCCCACGCTTGACACGTATGGATGAGGCCCCTGCCATTTACCCCTGTGTCTCCCCGACACCTCACCTCAGTGCCGTTCAAACAGCCATATTCCAGCTTTCTCCTCCTTGGTTGACTTTGCTTATTCAACTAGACTGCTATAGAGTTGCCAGATATCCTTGTTCCTAATTTCATCTTTATTCATCTACTACTCACACAGTGTAATACATAAGGTCATGTCATGTGAGTGTACTGACTCTTGGTCCGGTTTTAGCTTGATTCATATCCTGAGTTATTTCGCCCTGGTTGCCGTCGTATTACTGCAGTTCTTCGAAATATCTTCAAACCTGTTTTTCGTAACAAAATAGGAATAAATGTGTAAACATATTTTAATTATTTTCAAGTAGATTTTTCCACATTTAGTTTCTCTTCTCTCCTCGTTTTAATTAGAACTATTAGTTTAAGACAAAATCTGTTTATTTATTGTGTTTATGAGTGACATGGAGAGGGGATCTACCAGTGTTGTTATTCTAGCTGTGAGAGAACATTTATCAGGCAGTTTTAAAAACTACAGGATCTAGCAATTCTAAAATTACTATGAGAGGTTTAGATTAAGATTTAACTTAAAAGCTTACCCCATAGATCTCTCACCCTGATCTAAAAAGTAGGATGAGTCTGTTCTTTTTTAACCTTGATTTCCTTTAAGGGAAGTAGTCACAGATACGGACTTAATCTGTGTACCTTTTAAGAAGATATAGCATTTTAGAATTTTCCCGTTAGATATAATTAGAAAAAGAAAAACTGGTGGAGAGAAGTTGTGAGTCAAACAGTACATGGAGAAACAGGAAAATAACTGTTTGTTTGTTTCAGGTAGTTTTGAAAAGTTACCCAAAGCATGTGCAACCTCCAGCATCAAATTAATGTGGATAAGACATCTGTGGTCTGTGTAACAGAAGATGTTAGGGCCCAGCAACAGAGAATGAGCGAGCGGTGGACCAGAGCGCCTTGTGTCTTGGTGTTGGTGCTCTCTGCTTCTAAGCCATGCTAGTCGAGTCTCGTGTTGGAACAGGGGACTGTTGGAACGGAGATCCTGAAATACTTCTAGCAAATAAAGGGACTGGGAAATAGACATTGTCTATATTACTATGTCTCACTAATAATAAAAGGCACCCAAACATGTTAGTGTGGCTGGTTTAGTATGAATTCTCTGTTGTTCTGTGTTTGGGGACGGGGAGGGAAACTTACTAAAAAAAAAAAAAAAGGTGAAGGCCAGTTAAGCTTATTGTGACAGTGGACGTTGTTCTGTTTTCATGAAGCCAGAGACTTCGCCACGTTCCTGGGGGAAAGCAGTGTGACTTCCCTCCTCGCCCGTGAGGACCTGCGGCCTGGAAGGCAAGTAGGGAAGCCTCCTTAGTAGACAAATGGAAACTCCCGACCGCTGCAGAGAACTTGGTAGAGAGTGAAGGAAAGGACATGGTTAAAGGAAGTTGGGGATGAGTCCAGTTTTACTTGCTTGCCTTCTGTAGTGCTAACACTTACGGACAATGCCTGCAAAGAGTCTCGCTGAGTCAGGATTGTAAAGCTTGAGTAGATTCTAAGAATTTGAGTCTTCGATTCCGAGCAAAAGGGCTAAATACACAGAAGGGACCCACTGACAAATAGAGGATCCAGGAGACAGAGGGGAAAGCAATTTCACTTGGATAATTTCCTTAACAGTCCAAGGGAGAGGTTTAATTCATGACTTGTGTTTGTTACAGCGGTTTCCTCGCAGCTCACTGGCACTCAGTTATGGCGGCTGGGTCATGGCTGCTCAGCGGTCCCACCCTCCACAGTCACGCTGGGGTTTGGATCCGTTATCTGTTCCTATTCGAGTAGAAGTTTTACTGGTTCTTGACATAATGAGTAACTTTGGACTATACTCTGAGTGTTCTGAGTATTACAAGATTCAGTAGTTTGAGAAGAATAGGTATTAACTCCTCTCTAGATGTTTGGTAGCATTCACCTGTGAAGCCATTTTGTCCGAGAATTTTGTTTTCTGGGAGTTGTTTGATTACTGGTTCAGTTTCTTTGCTGATTATCAGTCTGTTCAAATATTCTGTTTCTTTCTGTTTCAGTTTTGGTAGGTTATATGTTTCTAGAACTTTATCCATTCTAGGTTATCCAATTTGTTGGCATATAATTTTTTATAATATTCTTTTATAATCCTTTGTATTTCTGTGGTGTTGGTTGTTATTTCTTCTTTTTCATTCCTGAATCTGTTTGAGTCCTTTATTTAAATTACTTCTTCCTTCCTTCCTTTCTTTCTCTTTCTTTCTTTCTTTTCTTTCTTTCTTTCTCTCTCTCTCCCTTTCTTTCTTTCTTTCTAAGTCTGGCTAATGGTTCATCAGTTTTTTTGAACTTTTCAAAGAATCAGCTCCTGGTTTCATTGATGTATTGTTTTTTTAGTTTCTGTATCATTTATTTCTGCTCTAATCTTTGTATTTTCTTCCTTCTCTTGGTTTTGGGATTGTTTGTTCTTTTACTAGCTCCTTTAGGTATAAGGCTATCCTTTGTCTTTTTATGAAGAAGTTCAGTTATTCTTATTTCTTTGTAACTGATTTGTGTTTTACCTCTAAGAATATTCTGTCTCCGATCTCTTAAATTTTACCATAATATATTTAGGTGTGGATTTCTTTTTGTATCTGTTCTGCTTGGTAATCTGAGAGCTTGCAATTCCAAATGCCAGCCTTTCTACTAAAACCAGTTTAACCCCGTTTCCCATGCCAGCCGGCTGCATGCTGTGTAATGTCAAGCACCATGCTTCTGTGGCTGTCACTTCATGCTGCTCTTTTTAGCCAGAAGTGGTGACGTGGTGGAAGATGATCCATTCAGGGCAGTGTGAAAAGTTAGCAGCCTAAAATTCCCCCAGCCTGGCCCCGGCCATGGCACCCAGCCCTCTCTAGCTGCTGGTTGCCACAGCCTCCCATTTACAAGTGTCTCCCAGATGGTTCCCATGCTTGGTGTGCCGTCTTCTGCTTTAGTGTCCTCTCATTTTGTTGAAGACAAGACTCACAAGTGGGAGACAGTTTGCCATTTTGTCCAGAAACAAGCATAACTTTTGAAACTTCATTTTAACTTTTGTTTGTAAGATATAGATTATTTAAAAATTACCATTATATTAAATTCACAGTGGCCATATTAATGTATCAGGTATCTTGCACTTCATCCTGTTACAGTGTTTTGTGTCTTGTCTCTTCCATTTCCTTCCTGAAGCCATTGCCATAATTTAGACTTCCGTTCTTTCACATAGATTATAGCAGAAAACTCCAAATTTGACTCTCCTTCTAATATATACTTCCTCAAATCATATTTCATATCATTATTCCATTAATTTTCTTAAAGAAAAAAATCTTTGGCCAGATGGCTCCACATCCAGCCTTACTTCTAAGAAGCCTCTTCCATAGTAAAGCAGATCTGAGTGTTGTATGAACAAACCATTGCAGATTTGTCTGTGAGGACTTGCCAAGTGCTCTTTCCATCTCCTTGCATCTGCTCACTATGATAGCAACCAATAATGGCCACAGAAAATTCCAGCATCTTTCAAAAGCTGTCTCCACTGTTACTCAGTTCCTTCTCCGTGTTCCTAGAATACTAATTTATAACTTGCATAACAATTCTCATAAAATAGGCAACTTAAGATATGCCCCTTAGGAATAGGAATTCTCTTATTTTGGAGGAGTTTTAAAATTTATGCATGTAAATGTTTCAAATGAAACAACACCACATTCCTTTTTTAGAGTTTTTCATCATTATTTCTATCAGGTTATGGTTAATTACTAGCTAAACTTAAAGATTAATTATATCTAAACAATAATAATAATTTTATGAAAAATAATTATTAGTGAGTCATCCAGGTCCTACTCTTCCCCCATTAAATGGCTAGAGGACATTAGTTGAATCACTTCTGAACTTTTTCTTAGCTTTTTTTTGTGTGTAAAAAAGGAACACTAACCTCTTTTCTGCATTCATTTATTCATTTACTCATTTCATTCAGTCCTTCATCAGGTATCTGTTGATGTTCCTCTTATGTGCTAGGTGCTGCTATGATTTATTAAGAGTTGATATTAATACTCAAAAAATAGAAGTATTATAATGTTAATGATCAAAACTCTTCAACAGGACCTGGCTGGGGTGCTACACTTCATCCTTTAGTGTGGCAGTGTGAACACACAGTGAGAAGTGTCCAAGACATTTCACAGGTAGCGTCAGTCATCACAGGGCTCTTGTATGGATCTAATAAAAAGTAGATGTGAACATGGTTTGGAAAACATGGACCCTTCATGGATCAAACATTTTTTTATTCTTAGTTCTTTAAAGATTTATGGATTTTTAAAAGCTTAATATAGCAGCACCTGGGTGGCTCAGTCAGTTAAACATCTGACTCTTGATTTTAGTTCAGGTCGTGATCTCAGGGTCGTGAGATCGAGTCCCACCTCCCACACCCAGCATGGAGCCTGCTTAAGATTCTCTCTTCCTCTGCTCCTCCCCGTCCCTTAAATACATACATACATACATAAATGCTTAGTATAACAAGCCCTAGTATAGTATTGATAACATGGCCATATTTAAGATCTTTTATTAATTTAGTCTTTCATGCTTGAGGCTGATTCTCTACATTTTTAGTAACTATATTAGTGATTATATCTAAGGAAAAAATATATATAAATATCTAACATTTAGCATTACTTCCTTAATCATTTATGTTATATCATTTTTTAAATAGTTCAGATGAATAATTTAGTAACATCTCTCGTTTTTATGACATTTTTCTTGGTATTTCTATTGAAAAATAGTAATTTGAAAACCAGCAATTTGACAAGCAAAATACTGTATACTTTAACAGATAAAAACCTAATCTCATTTAATATTCTGCATGTTTGCATTCGAAAGGTCAGTTCATGCTTTAAAATTTTATTACACCAGCTACCACTCATCAATTTTTAATACCTGGTTGATGGTGAGAACTGATGAGAATTACGGACATTCTAACCAATTTACATCCCCTTTATATGATGTGAGAACTCCCATTAATTCTCACTGAAATTACCCATGTGATAAGAGGTACTTATAAAACCATCTCTTCTAGGCTGATAGAGTTTTGAGGGAAAAATAGGTGATGGATTTTTTTTTTTCTGAACAATAGTTGAGTCTGTTGATCCAGTAACTGTTATTTCTATGTTCAGACTGGTAAGTAGCTTGTATATTTGTCAAATTAAACTTTTGGATTCAGTAGCCTAATTTTAAAAGAATGGATTGCAATTAAATAAAATTAAAATAATGCTAGAATAAACAATAGGACTAATGCTTTCTCAAATTTTTAACCTAAAAATATCTTCTAAATGATTTCTTCTCAGACTGTTACTCAATTTTCTTCCCTTTTGATTAAGGTGAAATCATAAAAATATGATTACTGTGTCCTGGTTTTAGAAAATTTAAGGTAGGGAACATATCTATAATACACACCTTTGTTGTATAAAAGCATTTCTCAGTTGTACTTAGAGCTATTTTGTTTGTTTTGTGTTTGTTTTTTTTTGCTTTCTGAAACATTTAAAACTGAGCACATTCGGGGCGCCTGGGTGGCTCAGTCGTTAAGCGTCTGCCTTCGGCTCAGGTCATGATCCCAGGGTCCTGGGATCGAGCCCCTCATCAGGCTCCCTGCTCCGCGGTAAGCCTGCTTCTCCCTCTCCCACTCCCCCCGCTTGTGTTCCCTCTCTCGCTGTATCTCTCTCTGTCAAATAAATAAAATCTTTTAAATAAATAAATAAATAAATAAATAAAACTGAGCACATTCAATCTCTTGTTTCAGTCAGTCTCAGGTGAAAGATTTCCCCTGGAATTTCGTTCTTAGCGAAGTTTTATGCAGCACCTGTCTCTCCCCACCCACCCTGACAAGTCTGGTTCTTTTCAGCCACATTTACAGTCACTTACATGCTGCCCATGGCATTGCGATCAGCAATGTGGAGAGAACCCGAGGTATTTCAGCAGATGGTAATACGGCAAATTGGTTATACAAGTCTTGCAGGGTCAGAAAACGCCCAAAGGAAGAACTGAACGCAGATATGTGCAAAAAATGACGCCCTTCCCTGGAGCCAGGGAACCGAGGGAAGCGGCTTAGGTGGTCAGCACCTGGAGCCGTGGAGAGCGCCCGCCCTGGGAGCCCGACTCAGACCCAGGGGAGCCCTGCCTCCTGGGGGCGCCGGGCCCTCTGCAGAGCGGCAGGCTCTTCCCGGGGCTGGAGCCGCCACTGCCCCTGCTGCCGGGAGCACCCCTGGGAGAAGCCCAGCTAGCAGAAGGACGGAGCTCCTTTTCCCCCTGCTCGGGCCTTCCGTTCCCCTCTGGACATTCCACGAGGTAGAGCCTCAGCATCACAGAGCTACACAGAGAGGATGTAAAGTGGGTTGATTGGAGCTGTTCGTTCTTCCTCCTGTTGTTTCTGCTTCTTGATTGGGGGTTTGCTTCAGTAATTGCCCTCTTCTGACTCTTAGTTTTAGCACTGAAGGTGAAATTGCTGTTTTAACCGTATCCCTCCAGTTCTTACATTGGTGTTTTCAGTATTGCTCAGTTTTAATTATTTTCTAAATTCCATTATGAGTTCATCTTCTCTCATGCATTCTTATTGATGAGTTGCTTTCCTGGTTACCTTTTGGTCATAGATTTCTGCTATAACTATACTGTGATTGGAGAGTGCGGTCTTATGACACCCATCTTTGGAAACTTGTTGAGACTTGCTTTGTGGTCCGGTTCTTCCTGTTGGCATTTCTCTCCACGTTGCTGACCGCAGTGTGGTCAGAGAGAGAGAGAGATAGCGAGAGCAGGCACAAGCAGGGGGAGGGCAGAGGGAGAAGCAGGCTCCCCGCCGAGCAGGGAACCTGATGGTTGTGGGGCTCCATCCCAGGACCCTGAGATCATGACCTGAGGCAGACGCTGAACTGACTGAGCCACCCAGGCATCCCTAACTATGTATTTTTTAGTTTTTAAAGGTTTTCTTTGCCAGAGATCTGCTTGTTTATTTTAAGATTCTCTATCAATTCTAGAAACATTTACCATAATTTTTTTGTGGTAAACCAATAATCGTGTGATTATTCCAATATCTGAAGTCTTTGTGGATTTGATTCTTTTCTACACTGTATATGATAACTTGATAGCATGCCTTACTTACTTAAAGGATAGTTTGGGTTGTTTTGTTAAAGCCATGAGCTGCTAATCATTTTGGTAACTTTACCTAAAAGAATTATTTGTAGCCTACAATTAAAATGTGTTCTGCCATTCAGTTTAGAATGTAGGATTAGGGTTTGGTTTGGTTTGGTTTAGGTCTGGGTCAGGATCATGCACCCCTCAAATACTTTGAGATAGCCCTGATCTGGAACTGTATAAACTAAATTATTCTTTTGAAGTGCATTAGAAGCTCCAAAGTAGTGCACACAGACTAACATTAAAGTTCCAATTGTGACAATTTTGAGAAGAGAGTCCTACGCCTACACTCCCCACTGCAGTTACTACCAAATTTTAACATCCATGGTTTCCCTACTTGTCCTTGGGACAGAGGTGAAGGGGGATTATTTCTATGTCACTCTTCTCCTGAGAGCGTCCTCGTCCGGGCTTTCAGTTTGGGGGACTGTCTTTCTAACCTCTGCACCTGAGCAGATACTGGATTGGATCTCCGGTCTCACAGCCCCGTATTTATGAGTGCAGAAGCTCGGGTTCTCTGGCGTCAGTGGACTCGAGTGGCTTGCTTGCCATTTTCCCACTCTTAGTGTGGAAAAAATAAAAAACCTTCCTGGATTCTCAGTGTTAACTATAAAAAGCCCCAGTCTCGTGTGACTCTTCACACACCATGAGAATTAGCTTTGTAGCCATTCGTCTAGTTAATTGCTCTGATCAGAAAGGATAATAAAACTGTTATTTCTCTGAGAGGGCCACAGAGTAGACCCTAAGTTCCTAAGTCCCAAGGTGCTGGAGAGACCAGAGCATTGTCTCCCTGGGTTTTCACAGGTCAAGAGGGGTGAGGCCCAAACTTGGAGTCATCTCTTAGATGGCTTGGCTCCCGAGAGATTTTATTTACCCACCACAGTGTTGGTTAGAATTCAAGCCCATTATACATTTCATAGAACATCCTCTTTGGAGGGGAAGAGGAAGGAGGCAGCCTGGTAATCTATAAGGAGAGCATCACACCTCTCCCATCCCTTGTCTACCTCCCCCATGGGGCATCTGGCTACTTGTGTAGGATAATTGATCTGGCTCTCACCTGACCATCCTAAAGGTCAGGCCCAGAGGACAAGGACAATAGCAACACACTTATTATTTACTGTGAGGTAATCAACATATAATTATCTCTAATCCAGAATACTTTGTGTTTGCATTCAGGATGAAATTAATGAAGATGAAAATGGAATACTCAGCACTTAATTGTTTGAATAATTCTTCTCCTCTCAAGGTTGCATTTGGGTGTATTTAAGAATATGCTTTAGTATTTTATTCAACATAGTTGTTGTCAGCCCCATCTTACTCTGCTAAAATCAGAAGCTGAAATTCTCTATTTCTTACTTGGAACGGTCGTAAAATAAGTTGAATGTGTCCTTTAAGTGATTGTGCTTTGTCGACTGCCTTTCTCTGTGAAGTAGTGGGTTCTGCGGTGTTGGAATTGTTTCTTCTCGTTGAGTCTGGGCACCAACTGGCCGGAACCTGAGTGTTCCCTTCAGCCTTCACGTCATGAACCAGTTCGCTCGCTGCACAAGAATGTTGGGCTCTTCTCAAACTTCAAAACAGCACACACACAGCATTTTGTGTTGTCTTGTTGTGTTTCTGAGAGTGTACACATCAGCCTCCCAGTTTTAGGAGGGCATTGAAGAAAGGTAGCTGTTCATCTTAGGTACACTTTGCATAAAATTTTCAAATTCAGTGACATTTGTTATTGTTCATGATCCACTTTTCTCCGTTTTTTCTATTGCTGCACCTGTTACCATGTAACAGAATAACGTGGTATGCCTGGCGCATAGTCCCTGCTCTGGAATGTTGGTCGTCCTTCCGCTCAGGGACCCTGGTCCATGGGACGTCTCTCAGTGGGAGACTGTTGTTGCCTCCTCCCCTGAGAGCTGCACGCCTCACGGAGCAGAGAGCCTGTGCAACAGACTTGGCCGGAAGTACGTATGGTCTTATTAATATGCCATTTTATTCTGCATGCCCAAGTTTGATATGGAAATGGCTTTCAACAGACCAAGGGGTGGTATCCAAGGTGCTCCTGGCACTGGTGTCCGTCCCTGGGGGTGACTGCTGGGTTTGCTGTTTGTTAATACTGTACTGTTGTACATCACAGCTGGGAAGTTTTCAAGGCACATAAAATTAACAAATAATTTATATTTAAAACAAAAGCTCCTCTTTTTTTTTTATTGGCACTCCCTAGCTTCCTTTCAGTTTTCAGACGATGCGATAGCTTCCATCAGCTTCAGTGCATCAGCTCAAACTCCTGCCCTGCCGTCCTTGTGCCTCGGCTTTGCTTGCCCTCCTCCTCACCAGCAGGTCTGCCTTCTAGTCTAGTTCCTCAGCACGTGTGACTTAAACAGTTTATTGCATAGTTGAGCTCTGCTTGCTCAGTGAACACACATTGAATCGTAACTAACTAAATGAAATGAGCATTAAAACGTGACTGGTTTGGTTTCCTTTGATCCATTTGGTAATTTGGCATGATCCTGGGAATACCTGTTACCAAGTTTACATTAAGCTCTGTTTGTTACTAATAACTGGCTTTGGGTCAAGAAAATTAAAACGACAAAGCAGCCCATTATTCTGGGAAATGGGATGCCAGGAATTCTATAGATCTTTCTCCCCTTTGAACTTACCAAATGGATAGTATTATTTTATTTCCTTATTTCCCTTTTTGTTCCCTTCCTTGCTCTCTCTCTTCCACAGTCTTGTCAGAGATCCACTTCTGGAAAGACATAATTTAATGGAGATATGTCAAAATTTTTGACTGTTCTGAAAGGGAGTGCATTTATCTCTATATAATATAACACATACGTAATAACTAAAAGAGCTGTCTCTCCATTGTCACAGAATGGCTGCACCTATTCTCCACCTTAGGATCTCTTAGGTTCAAGTCTAGTGGAAACAGGTGCCTCTTTCTCAGAAAACCCAGCAGAATTCTCACTGCCTTGGATTCTGTCTCGTTGGCCATCAGTGTGGTCGGGAGAACGAGTGCTCTTATTAGTGAAGCTTTTAGCCACACACTGATTTCTGCAACTGAGATGAGTAAACTCTTATAGAACTACATGGACTAAGACTTAGGAAAGGCTGTTTCTGCCCCAGAGAGATAGTAGGAAATGATTATCTAAAGAAGAATGAGGAGTTCCTGGAGGGCGAAAGTACAATTTCTACCCCCCAAAATGAAGATATTACCCCCTTTTATGTAACCGTTATAGAACCACCCAACTGTTTGTTTTTGTTTCTCATTTCCTTTTTCGCTTTTTTAACGGATTGTATGTTGAGTCTTTTTAATATCTTCCTTATCAATAGAAAGAATATCTTGAACCAAGACATGATCATGTGACCGGGGGGGAAGAAAACCTCTGGTTGTTGATCACTCTTTTATAAGCTGTGGCAAGTATGCACGGAGACTATAATCTTACTAATTTCATTGCGTCGCAGATGTGGGAAGGACCCACAGCTGGATCTCCATTACACCTTGAATAAGTGATAGTGTCCCCAAGAGGTTGTCCAGCCACTGCCCAAGGGACACCCCCGGCCTGCCCTCCTTTTGCGGAAATCGTTTTACTGAAACCCGGCCAGCCTGCTAGTCTGCCGACCGTCTGCAGCCCCCCTGCCCTATAGCAGCATGCGGGAGTGGCAACGACCCACGCAGCCTGGCCAGTCTCCTCTCAGGACCTTTACGGGAACGCTTGCCAGCCCCTGGCCTGGTCAGTGCTAGCATCTGCTCTCGTGACGGAAATTCTCTCACAAAGAGCCATCTTCGGACACCTCTGTCAAACACAAAACACCACCGCTTCTCGTGTCATCCATTCTGCTGGAGTCTAGACAGTTATGTCCATCAAAACACAGAAACCCTGGATTCACACTTTATATTATGCCAAATAAGGGTCGTTTTTCTGGCCCAAAAGATACTCCTTGCTTAATAGTTAAGTTTTAAAATACCCATAACCTTTTCCCCCAGCGGCTCCATAATCACTTAATGATTTTCTCTGAATACACTTAGCTTTTTCATGACAAGATGATCTTTAAAATGTCAAAGCCATCCTTCAAGGGAACACAGTTTACTCATTTGTATTTAGTCATTAGAAAAGGCTTTTATAGTAAATCAGCTGACAAAAGATAAAACTGTAGTCCCTTGGTCGTTTCACCAAAAATCATGCTGCGTGCCTGTTGTAATTATTCATGGTGATTTTAGCTAAGGTATGTATATATATATTGAATTAAAAAATACATTATTCACAATTTTTTTGTCTTAAGATTATAACATGTCACTACTACTATGAATTCTCTCTGTACTTCATCCTTTTGGGTGTGCAGAATAGCTGCATTTATTTTTAGAATTAGTTATTTGACGTGAATTTTTTTTTAAAAGATTTTATTTTTATTTATTTGAGAGAGAGAGAGAATGAGAGACAGAGAGCATGAGAGGGAGGAGGGTCAGAGGGAGAAGCAGACTCCCTGCCAAACAGGGAGCCCGATGCGGGACTCGATCCCGGGACTCCAGGATCATGACCTGAGCCGAAGGCAGTCGCTTAACCAACTGAGCCACCCAGGTGCCCTGACGTGAATTTTTTATGAAAAGTCTGTGGAGGCCTTGAAGTGGATTATGTTATAATCTAGAATGCACTGCAGTTTGCGGTCTCCTGCTATGTGACACTTTTCCACTGATTAATTGACCGCAGCTGATACAGTGCATTTTGCCACCTCCTCCTTTTTTGCCTTCACAGTGCTTTTTCATCTTTTGTTAATCACTTTTGAGACTGTACTGTATATTTTTTGTCTGTTCTTTTTGTTCTTATTGCTGAACTTGCGGCATTTGACTTGCTAGTCCCCAGAGCAGGACTGTGTGATGGAAGTAGGACGTGAAACACAGACGTGAGCTGTAGATGTCATCTGTAATAAGTGAAAATAGGTGAACTTAGTTTTAATAATACAGTTCATGTCACCTGATGTATCCCAAACATAAGCATTTCAACATGTGATCAATGTAGAAAATTTATTAATGTGGTATTTTACATTCTTTTTTCATATTAAGTCTTTGAAATTCAGTTTGCATTTTACACTTACTGCACATCTGTAAACCATAGTCCCTGCGTGAACTCTCTTTGAATTTTAGGCATTTTTGATGCTCTCCTAAATCACCCTTTTAAAAAGTTTAGTACAGTGAACTGTTTTCTTAGATTATGGATCCAAGAGTGGTGGAAAGTCTCTTGCCCTGATATGTTTAATTAATGCAGCTGGTGACTGTCAGCTGCAGCCACTGCCATTGACCGCTCCGAAAATTCTTCGGGCCTTTATACACATTATGCTCCGTCCACTCTGCCTCCACTTTAGAAAGGGAACAGCAAAGCCTGGGTGAGGGCACAGCTGTCGACACCATGGTTTACTGAGTATTTTAAGTCCACTGCTGAGACCACCTGCTCAGAATAAAAAGATTTCATTCAAAATATTGCTGCTCATGGACAGTGCACCTGGTCGCCCCAGAGCTCCGATGGAGACGGACAGTGAGATGCATCTTGTTCTCATGCCCACAGCCCATGGATCCAGGAGTCGTTTTGACCTTCACGTCTTACTACGTAAGAAATACATTCTGTACGGCTGTAGCTGCCGAAGGAGTGGTTCCTCTCGTGGATCTGGGCAGAGTACGTGGAAGGGACTCACCATTGTAGAGGCCATTAAGAACATTGTGATTCATGAGATACCAAATATAAATCACAGTATCAACGTGGACAGGAATTTGGGACGCTGTTGATTCCATACCTCATGGGTGATTTTGAAGGGGTTCAACGCGTTAGGGGAGGAAGTCGCTGCCAACGGGGTGGAAACAGCAAGAGAACCCGGATCAGAAGTGGAGCCTGAAGATGGGGCTGATCTGCTGCGATCTCGTGATCAAACCTGAACGGATGAGGAGTTGCTTTTTGTGGATGAGCAAAGACACTGGTTTCTTGGGATGGAATCTACTGGCGAAGGTGCTGTGAAGATTGTTGAAGTGACAGAAAAGGACTCAGAATGTTACGTCAACTTTGGTGATAAAGCAGCAGAGGGTTTGAGAGGATGGACTCCAGTTTGGAAAGAAGTTCTGCTGTGGGTAAAATGCTAGCAAACAGCCTCCTGTGCTGCAGAGAACTCGTTCCTGACAGGAAGAGTGGATCCGCGCAGCAAACTGCATTGTTGTCTTGTCTTGAGAATTTGCCGCGGCCGCCCCAGCCTTCGGCTGCCACCACCCCAATCAGTCAGCATCCCTCAGCACTGAGGCAAGACCCTCCACCAGCAGAGAGGTGATGACTCACTGCAAGCTCAGATGTTAGCAAATTTAACAATAAAGTATTTTTTAATTAAGGTGTATAAATTGTTTTGGGTTTTTTTTTTGAGATAATGCTATTGCACAATTGAGAGACTACGGTATAGCATAAACATAACTTCATAGGCACTGGGAACCAAAAAATTCATTTGACTTGGTTCATTGTAATATTTGCTTTATTGTGGTTGTGAGGAACCGAACCCACAATATCTCTTGAGGTATGCCTATATAGCGATAATAGAAGTAAACATGTCTAAATTTGAGGTCTTAACCCAAATCAGTCTTCAGGAATAATCTTAAGCTAATAAAATTTATTTAATGGCAATAGCCATGCTAGATCATCATGTCGTTAAATTATTTATCATGCTGAATAGATGAAAAAGACCGTGCTCTCATGGATATATGAATGTGACAACCATTAGAGCAAAGAGAACGGATCCTTAACCAGGCTTGTAAGCAGAATATATAAAGAAAGTTAGGATAACGTATAGTAGGTAAGAGAAAAGGACTTCCCACATTTATCTCTTGATTGTATTTTAGCACTTTTAGAATATTATTGAAGGTAATTTTTTTTTCTTCTTAACCATATAAGCTCTTTAGCTACAACTCCTGTTCCTTGAGTTTTTCCTACTAATTTGAGAAATCCTAGAAATCCATGTGTCAGAATCTCTGTTAAAGTATAGATGGAGAAATAAACATGAAGATGTAATACTCACTGATCTTGAGTACAAGATGTATAGTGTGGTTCTGTAATATACATACAGGGAATTTTCAAATTGAGTTAAATAACCACCTTTTACTTCAAATCCATAATTTCTTCTCTTATTCTCGGTGTAGCTGTTCTGTCTTTGCATTGGCTTATAGAGCCTTTCTTCCCATCTTTCCTACTGTATTGACTGCTGCGTCTCAGGGTGGCTCCCCCATTCTCTGTTCCCACACCCATACCACTTCAAATGGTGATGAACTCCAGAATTCCCTTCCTGTGTATTCACAGATTTAATAAACTTGGCCACTGTAAAACAACAGTATTTCAAAACGGAGTGGGACAACAAGGTATTTTAGTAAGTTTTGAAGTGTTTAGTGTCAGTGATTTGTGCTGCTTTTCAGTTAAGTATGACCTGACATATTATTCTTCTAGAATTCAAACCTGATTCATCAGAAGGTGTCTCCTCCTAGTGATCGACAAGGATCTCCAATATTGTCATTCATCATTCTGGAACAATTTAATGCCATTCGCTTAGTCCAAAGTATTCATCAATCTCTTGCCGCTCTCAGCAAAGTCATCAGAGGAACTACCTTACTGAGTTCAGAAGTACAGAAATTGGCAAGTGCTTTATTAAACCAAAAGGTAAGCCAAAATTAAATATATGTGTTTTTATTTCATTATTATAAATGACTCTTTCATTATGTGTACATTTGTCAAGTCTTACAGTTAACAGTAGCAGAAAACCCAAGTTAAACTACCGTAGCCAGATAGGAATTAATTGGCTGATATAATGGAAGGATCCAAGGGTAGCCACCGTTAAGTCAGCTTGATGCAGGAGCTGCAGATTGTCATTAGGATCTTAGTTTGTGTTATTTGTCTACCTGTCTAGTCATGTTGTGTGTGGGTGTGTATATATATATATATACTTATTTGTATGTGTATGTACATGCAGCCTCCCTGTTGATTTCACTTTGGGGCAGGTCATCTATACATGATGGTATCCTAGCATGCTGAGCAACAGAAAGAACACCTTTCTCCTGGTAACTCAGGCAGAAATCTTGGGATTAGCTTTAATCCAAACTGATTGGATTGTGTTTGATGCCTAGCCCCTTTAAAATTCTCTGTTCAGGATTTGCAAAGTTCTCATTGGCTAGAGCTTCAGCCGAATATGTATACCAGCAGCTAGGATGGATTCAGCTCCATCTGTAATGTGGTATACTCCAAGTAAGGGAAGGATGGTTACCCAGTGGAGAATCAAGGTACTTTTAGCAGAAGAAAGGGAAATCCACTTCTCTTGCTGAATAATTGACCCATTTTATTTTTTTTTAAGATTTTATTTATTTGAGAGAGAGCATGAGCAGTGGGGAGGGGGAGAGGAGGAGAGAGAAGCAGACTCCCCGCTGAGCAGGGAGCCCAACATGGATGTGGGAATTGATCCCGGGACCCTGAGATTGTGACCTGAGCTGAAGGCAGACGCTTCACTGACTGAGCCACCCAGATGCCCAATTAAACCGTTTTAAATATCAGTGAAATCCATGTATTATAGATCTATTGGCTAGAAACAAAAAAATTGGAGTATCTGACATATATTTACTTTAGTTTTTTGGAAAATATACACCTTACAGAACTTGGCATCTGGAAAAGATTTCACTAGGGTCCCATAGGAATTTAGAAAGAAAAAAGTTTTGTTTTCCCCCTGCCTCCAACACTGTTTACCCTCAATATAGAAAACTCTGATGGTCAACTTAAAGTCTTCTACATAAAAGATCATCTTCCTGGAAGTTCCTGTACCTTACATAAAAAGATTTCTGTCTTAGTTCAGGCTGCTATAACAAATTCCGACACATTGGGTGGCTTAAACAATAAACATTTATTTCTCATAGTTCTCAAGATCAAATTGCTGGTAGATCTGGTGTCTGATGAGGCCTGCTTCCTGCTTTGCTCATGGCCATCTTTTTGCTGTGTTCTCACATAGCACAGAGGAAAGAGAGAGGAATCAACCTCTCTCCTGTCCCTTCTTAGGAGGGCATTAATCCCATCATGTTTGCTCCACCCTTATGACTTACTACCTCCCCAAAGCCTCATCTCCAAATATCATCACCTAGGGGGTTAAGGTTTCAACATATGGATTTGGGGGAGGACACAAACTTTCAGTCCGCTGCAATATCCATTCCTTTTCTGCATAGACAAAAAGGCATACTCTGCCAACCTTATGTTCCTTTTTCCCTTTACCTTGGAAAGGAAATCTCAGCTTTGCATTGTGTACTGCATTTAAATGGTTTTTCTCTGTATATAGATGACTGTTTGAATCAACGATGATATTCAAAATACCATAGTAGTAGTATATTGTTCTATAAGCTGTATCTAACTTCTTTTTAATTTCAAGTGATACATTATCTATCATGAAAGCTCCTTGAGCATTTCAAGGAAACACTGAGAAAGGATTGTGAGAGCTCTGAAGAGCTTACATTAGTTAGCTCATGTAAGCACCACGTGCAAGGTGGTGCTCCTGTTACCTTTATTCTACTGGGAGGGGCCTGAGGCAGATGGGCGCTCAGTCACTTAACCAGAGTCACGCAGGGAGAACTTGTAGAGTCAGGAACCTAGGCGGGTCTGGTGCCTTTGTAAATAGAAATGATTTAAATTTTCCAAAAGATAAATTTTCATGAGAGTGTATTTCTTTAAAATCCAACTTCATGCTGTCTAAGGGCAAAATGTACGGGATTGCATTTAATGACAGTTGAGTGAGGTCGAGGAGGAGAATCACACTGATAGAGCACGAGTGTAGAGGAGGACAGCAAGTTTGGTGGCACTCACACACACTGACACGTAGAAAATTCAGCTTAGATCAGATTTTGAGGTTTCTAAAGCCAAAGAAAAGGTGTTTGGATTAAATGCCATAGGCAAGAAGAATATTTTCGTGTAGAAATAATGTCACAAAAGGCCAAGAAAGTGGCCCGTGGAATAGGTCTATCTGCCACTTGGTAGCTGTGTGACGGGCAGGTCAGGTAAACCTCTCTAAACATTACTTTTCTTGTTTGTAAAATGAGGATAATAAAGATAACCTACCCTATGGGGTTGGTATGAAAATTAAATCATAAGTAAAGTGCTTGGTACAAAGCAAGCATCCTCTAAATGATAGTTGCTTTTATTATTGTTACTTTAGGAGAACTTTATTAGGTAAAAAGCAGCTTTTGGAGCAGTTGACTGGTAACACTATACAAAACTAGTTTATAGAAGTAGGGGTATCATGTGGGTTACTGTTTACTCATCTCAGTAAGAGCTGGTTAGGGCATGGAATAGGGTGGCTCAAGAGGGTTGTATGTGATATAAATGAAAAATAGAAAAAGTCATCAGCAGACCTGGCTTCTTGTTTTGCTTCTGCTGTTATAAACCATTTGGGTGATCTTTGGCATAAACACTTGAAAAAAATGAAGAAATCATTTTTTATAATGGTTTTGTAATGTGGCTTATTAGACCGTAGTGAAAGATAAAGAGTTAAATTGGCTTTATTATATGAAACATTTTCCATGAGTAAAACCAAGGAATGGCATTTTATAAAGAAGTCAGAGATTTTTAATTCTTGGTAGCGCCTCTTTCTCTTCCCCTGACTCAGTAAGTTCTCCTCAGTGTTTCTGTATTTGGCATAGCACCAGGGCCTGACGACTTCTTAATTACAGTGTGTTGAGGATGTAGACAATCTCATTATTAATGTATTAAATTAAGTTTTATATATTACACATATTACACTTTTTAAAAAAATTTGTCAGAAGGACAGAGCACAAGTAGGGCAGGGTGAGCTGCAGGCAGAGGCAGAGGGAGAAGCACGCTCCACACTGAGCAGGGAGCCCGACGTGGGGCTCGATCCCAGGACCCTGGGATCATGACCTGAGCTGAGGGCAGACGCCTAATGACTGAGCCACCCAGGCGCCCCTATATATTACACTTTGAATTGAGAAATACAGCCTCTAAAATATCACTATTTTTGAAATATTTTTATAATTTGCATGAAAACAAATTGGTTAAAATTCTTTCCAAGGATGAAAGCATGTTTTGCAAAGCACATTTACATTATACCACAGAGAATATCTCTAGAGATGTTTCCTGGTGTCTGATGAGACTCAGACTAGGCTGACCTTCACCAAGACAAGATCCATAAAATGGTTTCTGACATTTACTTTCCAATGAGTTTTACCAAGAATTGTGAATCCAGTACTATCCCATTTATTTCAAGATAAAAATTTAATGTTTTATTACATTTGAATGTGACAAGTTCTGTATTAAGTGATATGACTTAATGTAAGTTAGGAAATAGTTCAGTACTTGACATTTTCTTACTGTGTTGACATGATTGGATTAAGAATTTTCTTAGAGAGAGTTACGACTTTTTTATTTCTTTGACAGCTTCTGGTAATCTACGAAAACTTTTTTTTTATTTATAAAAAGTCACAATATAATTTGTTGAAGAGAATAGTACTGTTAAATATTGTGACTCTTTTACATATTAGGACATGGGCTTTAAATTATAATTTAAATGAATAAAAATTGAAAAGATAGAATACAAAATCATTTCATCTTTCTTGCTGAGCAATGCCTTCTGTTCAGATAGGCACATATATACATATAGAGCTTTACTGTATAGTTTCAGGATGTCTAAGAGTTAGGATCTCCTGTGCTGGATAGTTTTTTCCTTTCACTCCTTTCTCTTCCATGGTCTTCTTTCTAGCAGTGGTTTTCAAAGTGTGGTCTGCAGACCAGGAACATCCACATCACCTGAGAACTTGGGAGTGTGAAGTCTTGACTGACTGTGTGAATCAAACTCTGTGTTCCCCTGCAATCTGCATTTTATCAGTCCCTTGAGATGGTTCTGATGCAGGCCAAGGTTTTAGAAATGCATCGTGTAGTCAGAATTCCCATAAAAACTGGCAGAAGCACCTGCCACATCACCTTTCAGCCCCCCGACTCCACTCGTCAGTATCTGTGACCACCTTCATCGTTGGTCTCTAAATCTTGGGGGAAAAGAAAAGATGCTCATTCTTATGAAATGTCTGGGGAGACTTCCAACTTTCCTTAAAGGGTCCCTCTTGTAAAATTTATCTATCTTTGTGCAAATAGTGCTTTAAAAAGTCATCAGCTGCCTTACCTAATGATAATTATTAATGGTGAGTGATTTGCACTCTTCCATTAGAATAAATACCTTATGTTTTATGTAACACTCTACCAGGTGAGAGCGCTTCTGTGCTCTGCTCTCATCATGCCCCTTCACTAAGATCAGAAAATGTCCCATAAAGTGGCAGAGCCCATACTGCAGTCCTGGTGTTGTGTTTCCTACATCAGTGTTCTCCCCACTTCCTCTGTCACTGAGTAATTTAATTCTATCATGGAGTTGTAGGGTAGTCTTTGTTACAAGAGGCACTTAGCAGCTTTGTGAACACTGAACTCCACATACTCACCTCCAAAGGCTTATCACACACTGGGATGGAACTCCCCCACCTCCTCGTCTCTAGCTTCACTGAAATCTGAATTTTATTAGATACACTTACAAATGGAAATCAGTTCCTGATGATTTATGTCAGTACGACGGGGCCTGCATATATCCAGAATCTCTAGTATCTTGGAATTCTCCTTCAGTATCCCTAATTTAATACTGTTAATGTGCATGATAAGAGAATATATACTTTTTTTTTTTAGCAGAGATTTTTAACTCTGGAATTTATTCTTCCCCTTGTCCTTTTTTATTCATTTAGCAAGTGGAAATGGAATTATAGTGTTGTAAGACCTTTGTGCTATATGTGAAGTTTTATTAATATTATTTGGAGTTTCATTAATATCACTTAATAGCTGTTTTTTGAAGGTAGACTGTAGTAAGTTAAAGATGTGTACTATAAATCCTAAAGCAACCAATAAAAATAAAATTAAAATACCACAGAGGTATGTGTAATGAGCCAATTTAGGACATAAGATGGAAATACAACCTTTACTTAGATAGTCCAAAGAAAGATGAAGAAATAGAGAAGTCTGAAGTTACCAGTATCAGGAATAAGACAAGAGACATCACTACAGTTTCTACAGACATTAAAAGCATAATGGAATATTTTTAACAGCTTTATGCTTATAAATTCAACAACTTAGATGAAATGTATGAATTCCTTGAAAGATACGAACTACCAAATCTCATTCAAGAAGAAATAGTCTATAGCCTATACTCTCTATTAAAGAATTTGAATTTGTTACTAACTTTCCCACAAAGAGAGCTCCTAGAATTCACTGCTGAAATCTAATTAATATTCAAGGAAGAAATAATACCCACTCTATGTAAACTCTTCCAGAAAATAGAAGAGGCAGGAATACTTCCCTGAACTTCCTGAGACCAGCATTGCCTGATAGCAAAAGCTAACAAAGACATCATAATAAAGGAAATCTATAGATAAATTTCCTTCTTCAACATAGACCCAAAACTTCTTGACAAGATATTAGCAAATTAAGTTCAACAAAATATAAAAGTGGATAATGCATTTTGACTAAGTGGGGTTTATTCTAGGAATATAAATTAGGTTGAATTAAAAAAATGTTATTTATCATTTTAATAGACTAGTAAAAATTACATGATTATCTCAGTAGACACAGAAAAGGCATTAGACAAAAGTCCAATAATATATAGCTCAGTGGAATGGAACAGAGTCTAGGGAAAGACCCACTGATGTATGATCAATTGATTTTCACCAGATATGCTATGGCAATTAAAGAGAGAAAGGAAAATCTCTCTAATAGACAGTTACTGGAACAATTGAAGAGCCAAAGCAAAAAAAAATTAATTAAAATCCTTCACCTGTATCTCCAAACATATAAAAATTATCCCCAAATTGATTATATGGTTTTGAATATAAAAAGTTAGCCACAGACAGGAGAAAGATTAGCTAGACCCAACAAAGGAACATTTATCTAGAAATTTTTTTTTTTAATTTTTTATCGTTACATTAATCCCCATACATTACATCATTAGTTTTAGATGTAGTGTTCCATGATTCATTGTTTGTGCATAACACCCAGTGCTCCATGCAGAACGTGCCCTCCTCAATACCCATCACCAGGCTAACCCATCCTCCCACCCCCCTCCCCTCTAGAACCTTCTGTTTGTTTTTCAGAGTCCATCGTCTCTCATGGTTCGTCTACCCCTCCGATTTCCCCCCCTTCATTCTTCCCCTCCTGCTACATTCTTCTTCTTCTTTTTTTTTTTTTCTTTCTTAACATATATTGCATTATTTGTTTCAGAGGTACAGATCTGAGATTCAACAGTCTTGCACAATTCACAGTGCTTACCAGAGCACAAACCCTCCCCAGTGTCCATCACCCAGTCACCCCATCCCTCCCCCCCCACCCCCCACTCCAGCAACCCTCAGTTTGTTTCCTGAGATTGAGTCTCTTATGGCTTGTCTCCCCCTCCAGTTTCATTCGTCTTTCTTTTTTCGTTTCGTTCCTTTCCTTTTCTTTCTTTCTTTCTTTCTTTTCTTTTCTTTTCTTTTCTTTTCTTTTCCTTTTTGTGTGGTTTAGGCTGGCCTCATAGAATAAATTTGGAAGCATTCTTTCCTCTTCTATTTTTTGGAGTAGTTTGAGAATATTCGGTATTAACTCTTTTTTATTTTTTATTTTTATTTTTTTGTTTTTTTATTTATTTATTTTTTATTTTATTTTTTTTAAAGATTTTATTTATTTATTTGAGAGAGAGAATGAGATAGAGAGAGCATGAGAGCGGGGAGGGTCAGAGGGAGAAGCAGGCTCCTCGCTGAGCAGGGAGCCCGATGCGGGACTCGATCCAGGGACTCCAGGATCATGACCTGAGCCGAAGGCAGTCGCTTAACCAACTGAGCCACCCAGGCGCCCGGTATTAACTCTTTTTTAAATGTTCGATAAAATCCACCTGTGAAGCCATCTGGCCCTGGACTTTTGTTGCGAGGTTTTTGATTGCAGATTCAATTTTGTTACTAGTTACTGGTCTGTTGAGATTTTCTGTTTATTCCTGATTCAGTTGTAGAAGAATGTATGTTTCTAGGAATTTATTTCTTCTAGATTGTCCAATTTGTTGGCATGTAGGTTTTTTGGAGTAGTCTCTTATACCCCTTTGTATTGCTGTGGCATAGGATGCAACTTCTACTCTTTCATTTCTGATAATATGTATTTGAGTAATGTCTGGGTTTTTTTTTTTTTTTCTTTGATGAGTCAGGCTAACAGTTTATCAATTTTGTTAATCTTTTTAAAGAACAAGCTCTTTATTGATCTTTTCTGTTTTTTTTTTTTAAATCTCTGTTTCATTTATCCCCCTCTGATCTTTGTTACTTCTTCCCTTCCACTAACTTTGGGTTATGTTTGTTGTTCTTTTTCTTGTTCCTTTAGGTGTAAGGTTAGGTTGTTTGGGATTTTTATTGTTTCTTGAAGGAGGCCTTTATCACTATAAACTTGCTTCTTAGAAACTGCTTTTGCTGTGTCTCAGAGATTTTGGATCATGGTGCTTACACTTTGATTTGTCTCCAGGTATTTGATCTCCTCTTTATTTCTTCATTGACCCCTTGGTTGTTTAGTAGCATGTTGTTTAGCCTCCACATGTGTGTGGTTTTCAGGGTGTTTTTCTTGTGATTTCTAGTTTCATACCATTGTGATTGGAAAAGATGCTTGACATGATTCCAGCTTTCTTAATGTATTGAGACTTGTTTTGTGGCATAACATGTGATCTCTTTTGGAGGATGTTCCATGTGCACTTGGAAAGTAGGTATATTCCATTTTCGAATGGAAAGCTCTGTCTGTATCTATTAAATCCATCTGACCTAGTATGTTGTTCAAGGCCAGTATTCCTTTATTGATTTTCTACCTGGATAATCTGTCCATTGATGTAAGTAGTGTGTTAAAGTTCCCTATTACTGTCAGTGTCTCCCTCTGTGTCTGTTAATAGTTCCTTTATGTATTTAGATGCCCCTATCTGGGTGTAAAGTTGTTTACAAGTTTTATGTTTTCTTGTTGGATTAATCCTTTTATCATTATGCAATACCCTTCTTTGTCTTTTCTTACAGTCTTTGTTTTGAAGAGTATTTTGTATGATGAAAGTATTGCTGCCTTTTTTTTTTCATTCTATTTGCATCATGTATCTTCTTCCATCCTTTTGCTTTCAGTCTGTGTGTGTCTTTAAGTCTGAAATGAGTCTCTTGTATACAGCATATGGATGGGTCTTGTTTTTTTATCCATTCTGACACCTTGTGTCTCTTGAATGGAGCATTTAGTCCATTTACATTTTAAGTAATTATTTGCAGTTTTGTACTTACTGCTATTATGTTGATTGTTTTCTGATTGTTTTTGTAGTTTTTATTCTGTTCCTTCTCTCTTTTCTCTTTCCTTTTGATTCATGACTTTCTTTAGTGTAAGGCTTGGATTTATTTCTCTTTCATTTTTGTGCATCTCTTTTATAAAGCTTTTGGTTTGTGGTTACCATTGGGTTGATATATAATATCCTATATGAATAGCAATATATATTAAGTTGATGGTCACTTAAGTTTGAACACATTCTAAAAGCAGTACATTTTACAACCCTCTCCACATTTTATATATATGTCATAATTTACATCTTTTCATATTGTGTTCTTTGACTAATTTTTATAGGTACAGTTGATTGTATTACATTTGTCTTTTAACCTTCAAACTGGCTTTATAAGTGATTAATTTATTACCTTTACTGTAAGTTTGCTTTTACCAGTGAAATTTTTCCATTTCACAATTTTCTACCTAAAGAAGTTTCTTGAACACTTTTTGTAAGGCCTCGTTGGTGGTGGTAAACTCCTTTAACTTTTGTTTGTCTGAGAAACTCTATTTCTCCTTTAATTCTGAATGATAATCTTCCTGGTTAGAGTATTTTTGGCTACAGGTTTTTCCTATCAGCACTTTGAATGTATCTTACTACTCCCTTCTAGTCTGTAAAGTTTCTGTCAAAAAATCAAATCATAGCCTTGTATGAATGCCTTTGTATGTAACTAGTTGCTTTTCTCATGCTGCTTTCAAAATTCTGTCTTCATCATTTTTGGCATTTTAATTATTATGTGTCTTGGTGTGGACCTCTGGATTCATTGTGTGCAGCTCTCTGTGCTTCCTGGACCTGGATGTCTGTTTCCTTCCCAGGTTAGGGAAGTTTTCAGCTATTATTTCTCAAAGTCCGTTTTCTTCCCTTTCTCTCTTCTCCTTTTGAGACACCTGCATTGTGAATATTATGACTCTTGATGTTGTGGTAGATAGCCTTAACTGGTCCTTATTTTTTGTTGTTGTTCTTTTTATTTATTTATTTATTTATTTTTTCGCTGTTCACCCTGGTTGCTTTCCACCGCCCTGTCTGCAGATCACTAATCCATTCTGCATCCCCTAATGTGTGGATGATCCCTGTAGTGTGCTTTTCATTTTAGTTATTGTATTCTTAAGCTCTGACTGGTTCGTTTTTATACTTTCTATTTCTTTGTTGAAGTTTTCACTGAGTTCTTTCACTCTTCTCTTCAGTCTGGTGAGTATCTTTATGACCATTACTTTGAACTCTCTGTCGGGCAGATTGTTTAACTCTGTTTCATGTACCTCTTTTTCTAGGGTTTTGTCTTGTTCTTTCCCCACTTGGATCCTATTCTTCTGTCTCTTTATTTTGTTTAACTCTCTGTGTTTGTGACTATGTAGTGTATAGGTCCGCTATGTGTCCTGGTCTTGAAAGTAGTGGGCTTATGTAGAAGGTGTCCTGTGGTGCCTGCTAGCTCATTCCCCACTGGTCACCAGCGCCAGGCGCTCCCCAGGGTCCCCAGTGTGGGTGCGGGCCCCCTCCTGTGTGGGGGGCTGTAACTGCTGCACGGGCTGTGCTGGGCGGAGCTGGCCCTCAGCTCAGCTCTCTGCAGTGACTGTCACACGTGTGGGCAGGTCTTGCCCTGGGCACAGCGGCTGAGGCATACCTGTAGGAACTGTGGTCACACTGGTGGGTGGAGGAACTTCCCATGCAGCTGAGCGGGAGGCTCAGCTGTAGCCCCTGCTGGCTCCTCACCTCCCCAGGGCAGAAGTCACTGGAGGGGCGCCACTTCCTGCCAGGGCTACTCACTGGGTGTGGTAGGGCAAGAGGCACTTGGGAGTGGCACCTGCCAGGGCAGCTGAGTTGGGTGGGGTGGGTCCATAATGGAACACCTGGGTGAAGAAGCAGTGCTAGCACAGTAAATGGAGAGAAGCCTGTGGCCAGCTGGGCCCAAGGAGGGCGACAGAAACGGTGCCCACCTGCACTCCATTTCTTGGGAAAGCTTCTCCAGATCCCTGCCCCTCCAGCACATGTCCTAAAATTAGTCCGTAAATAAACCCCAGGCACTTTGGAAACCGCTGCTTCTGTGCTGGGTCTCAGGCTAAGAGACAGAGAGTACGGGTCCTTCGGGAGTGGAGACCCCGTTCCCTGTTGCCCTCTGGCTCTCCCGTAATTAGGCACTAGTGACTTTGCAAGCCAGACGTTGTGGGGGTATTTCTCCTTGGTGCAAGTACCAAGGGCTGGGGATGCTCCTTGAGGGGCTTGATCCCATCACTCTTCTGTGCCTGGGATATATATCCCTCCTGCTTCTGGGTCACCGTGGTGGGGGGTAGGGGGCTTGGTTCCTGATTGCACCTGTGTTCTTCATAACCTCGTTGACGTGGCCTCTTTATGTGTTTAGTTGTGGCAGTCTGCTCTGCCAGTCTCAGGTCGTTTTCAGAATCAGTTGCATTACGTGTATTTGTTGCCTTAGTGTATCTGTGGGGGAGGTGAGCTCCAGTTCTCCTCCTGCAGCATCTCCCTGGCTCCCAGTGTAGCAACTTTTAACAGTGGTGTTCATATGTAAGAGAGTAATTCCATTAGATACATCCCTCGGATCTGAAAGTCCTTAGTTCTGGTGCTGTTCTACAAACTCTTTTTCTATATTGATAAGAAAAGTAAAATCTTGGTAGCTAAGCAAAGGTCTTAGTAATATTAAATTGGAACCTATTATAAAGTAAATTATGGCTAGTGTAGGAGTTAGTGATAAGTTGTAAACTCTACCTATTGTCAAGCACTTCATCCACAATTGGAATTAGAGTGAACTACATTTTTTTCTTTTTCTTTACCCCCTTTTTCAAAAAAAAAATTTAAACTGAATCCTTTTTTACACTATAATATCTCATTGCAACTTCTAGTGTTTGAAATAAATAGTGGTTACAAAGCTGCTCCCATTTTCGGGAGCTACAGTAAACTTGAATCCCATGAAGCTGTCCAGACATCTCTTGTAACTTCAGCAGGTGCACGTCGTGGATTACCATTATCATCCCCCTGGGCGAACATCAGCACATGGCTCTTCTGAGTGCAGTGGTGGTGGTTGGCAATGTGATAAACAACTACAATATTCAATAGAAGAGGAAAATGAGTCACTAAAAGTGGCGCTGTGTTTAAAGTTCACATAATAATAAACACTGAAATTATAGAGTAGAAATGAAAATATCCAAGATTATACTACAGTGCTTTCTTGTTCAGGTCACTTAAACTTTCCTTCCCTCGGTTTCTAAATGTTTGTAACGTGGTTCATGATTATGCCTCCCTCAGAGGGTTGTTTTGAAGGGTAGAGGTGTGCACGGAAGTACCATGCTCAGAACAGTGCCTGCCCCGTCCGTGCCGCCAACTGCAGACGTGTTTGCTGTCGGGACCCTTCTCCTCTCATTCCTGTGGAGGTCCTCGCTGGCTCCTGCCTCACAAAGTGCAGCAGCTTCCTGACTCCCTTCCTGCCACCGCATCCATCCCCGAATGCCGCTTCTCCCTGTGTCTACTGGAGTAATGTCTCTGCAGTCAAATCCGATTGTGTCACATGCCCGGTTCAAGTTTAATTTGGTCTTATCATTGCTTACCTGATCAAACTCCTTAGTATAGACTCCAAAAAGCTTCCTGGTCTGGTCCTTACTTAATTAATGTCTCCCTTATTAATTGTCCTCCCTTTTCCTACTGTCTTTCTCTCCCGGAGTGTAGACTGTTTATCCCTTGAGATTTACCTCGGGTGTTATTTCCACCAGAAAGCGTTCCCTGACTCTCGCCCTCATACGGAGTGTGGATTTGGTGGACGCTAGCTCTGTGTATAATGAGCACTGCTCTTGTCATTATCAGGGAACTTACTGTACCAACTGCAGTATCCCTTTTCTTTGTCTCTTTCCCTGCCTTCTCAAACAAGTTGTTATGAACAGGGGTTGTGTTGTCATTTTGTATCCAGAGCACCTAACAAATGATTGCCAAGTAGCAGCTGTTTAACACAAGCTTGCTGAATAACCATGTACTTAATTGATGCTTGAAAGAGAGGGAAGGAAGTGAGCAGTGGACCCCTCCCCTGCTATGACATCTGTTATGAAAAGGATGGGTAGCAGAAAGAGGTTCTGTTTAGGGTTAGACTTGGGCTCCAGCTCTATAACATTTAGTTAAAAACACTGATAAGTTAACCTGTTCTAAGCCTTAGTTTCCCCATTATTATAATTTTAATTCCTAATTCATAATTGTCTTGCGTTGAACCTCACATGGTGTAATATGCGTAAAGCACGATGGGAAGGTAAGATGCCTCGCAGCTGGTACCGATGCTGACAGACTCTGGAGTGAGGTTGCCTGGGGCCACACGTGTGGCCTTCACGTGCTCCTTGTGTAACATGGCAGTGAAAGCAGCCCTTGCTCCTGAGGGTTATTGTGAGGAGCACATGGGATGGTGCCTCTCACGCGCTCGGTGCTCACACAGAGTTAGCAGCCAGCCAGCGTTCGCTTAAAACACCCCCTCCAGTTCTTTCTGCCTTCGTCGAAATCCAGCACAACTCTCAGAACGTAGCACCTACTTCCTTTCCTAAGACTTCCTTCATTAAATCATTTTTATATAAACTCCCAAACATGATATGTAACACATTCTTGATACTTCGGCTGAACTGTACATGACACAGAGTCTAGTTTCATATGTACAATGTAGTGATCGTCATTTACGTGTAATACGAAGCGACCACCAAGATGAACGTAGCTACCACCTGTCCACATCCAGAGTTGTTACCATATTAGTCACGTTCCTTATTCTGTACGTTGCATCCCCACGTCTTACTTATTTTGTAACTGTAAGACTGTACCTTTCAATCTCCTTCCCCTCCTCTCCTCTGGCAACCATCTGTTTGTTTTCTGTATTTATGGGTCTGTTTCTGTTTTCTTCTGTTTGTTGTGTTTGAGATTCCACATAGAAGTAAAATCGTACGGTTCACTTAGTATAATAGCCTCTAGGTTCACCCATATTGTCCCAAACAGATTCCTTCTTTTTCAAGATGGAGTAATATTCTAGAGTGTGTGTGTGTGTGTGTGTGTGTGTGTGTGTGTGTTGCGTATTCCTTACCCATTCATCTGTCGATGGGCACATGGGTTCCTTCCATGTCTTGGTTGTAAGTAATGAAGCCTTGAACATAAGCGTGCATGTGTATTCTGGAATTGTCTTTTCCATTTTCGGGTCGGACCAGATGTTTTCCAGAGCTGTGGTAGCACGGAACTGCAGGGTCCTTTCCTGCAGTTGTCCCCTGGGGTTTCGTTGGTGGGCAGGGCCTGCAGTTAGACCAGATGCCTGCCCCCAGCCCACTGCTGGGGCTGCAGTCCACCTGGTGTGTGTGGTTATCTTCCCTTCTCCCTGGGGCAGGGGTCACTTAGCAGTGTTGCTACCCCTGTCAGCGCTGCTGGCCCACGGCCAGGCTTGTGATGATGCTTCAGACGGATGGTGCTGAGGGCAGGTTGGTTGGAGCATATTCCTCGGAGAGCACGTGTGGGAGGTACGGTGTCACGAGCAAGCCAGGTGGAGGGTGTTCTCACTCATTGTCGCTGGTGTCGGCGTGTAGGCTGGTATGTGGGGTCATGTTTGAAAATCACCACACCTGTCTCAGTTCAAAGCACCGTTCAGACACTTTTCTGCCATATTCTGAGGAAAGCTTACTTTACACATCTAAAGTGATTAAACCAGATATTTTACACTTTGAATTCCCACTATCTTATAATTTTTGTTTTCCATGCATTGTTGATATATCCCACAGTGTCGTTTCTCTACTATATAATCAGGCAGTGTTTTGGGGTATGAAATTGATGTTTTCTCCTTATTATTGCACTTTAGAAGTTTGAATATTTATATAATGTTTGGAAAGTCCAGCAAACCCTCACAGAAAAGGTATACCATGATGATGAACATGAACGTAAAGAATATTGTCAAGTAAAGAAGTATGTATTAATAGAGAATCCAGTTAATAGAAGGTCAGGTATTTAAAAGATAACTTTTTTAGAATCTTTTTATTTACTTATTTAACTTTAGAGTATTTTTTTAATTTCTTTTAATCATATAGTTCAGTGTGGTTTGGGGGATGAAATTTCTATTATACTTCTCTATTTAGAGTTTGAAGAAATTCTGGAGGAACGAAGACTTTTGTTAAAAATCTTTGCCATTTATAAAATGAACTTGTCAATTTTAATTTGATTTCCTTATGTACTAAATATTGTTTTAAGCAAACAGTGGTTTGCTACTTTGTATATACCAGCTTATGTTTGCTTATTGTTTCAAGAATTTTACTTTAAAAAATCTTACTTTTTTTAATTTCAAGTTTCTATTTAAATTCTAGTTAGTTAACATATATGGTAAAATTGGTTTCAGGTGTAGAATTTAATGATTCATCCCTTACACACAAAACCCAGGGCTCATCACAAACAGTGCCTTCCTTAATACCCATCCCCCAAGACAAACTATGAGAGACGATGGACTCTGAGAAACAAACTGAGGGTTCTAGGGGGGAGGGGGGTGTGGGGATGGGTTAGCCTGGGGGTGGGTATTGAGGAGGGCACATTCTGCACGGAGCACTGGGTGTTATACGCAAGCAATGAATCATGGAACACTACATCAAAAACCAATGATGCAATATATGGGGATTAACATAACATAATTTAAAAAAAGGCTATAATAAAAAAAAATACCCATCCCCCATCTGTCCCATCCCCTCTCCCGCCTCACTCCATCAACCCTCAGTCTGCTCTCTGTAGTTAAACATCTCTTATGGTTTGCTTCCCTCTCTGTTTTTATCCCCTTCCCCTATGTTCATCTGTTTGTTTCTTAAATTCCACATATGAGTGAAGTCATATGGTATTTGTCTTTCTCTGACTTACTTCACTTAACACAATACCCTCTAGCTCCATCCATGTTGTGCAAATGGCAAGATTTCATCCTTTCTGATGGCTGAGTAATATTCCATTGTATATATGAACCACATTTTCTTTATCCATTCATCTGTCGATGGACATTTAGAACTACTCTCCTATCCGGCAAGTGCACTACTAGGTATTTACCCAAAAGATATAGAAATACTGATTTGAAGGGGCACATGCACCCCGATGTTTATAGCACATTATCACCAATAGCAAAATTATAGAAACTCTCCTTTTAGAGAAACAGATTAATTCATTCTATCTCTGTCATTCATTTTATTATGTTATTTATTGTCATTCATTTTATTCAAAGAAAAACAGACATTATCTTAAGGAAATAAATTCATGGTGCACATAATGTGGATTATCCCGAAGTATTTTCCCCATCACACTAATGTTAAAGGTCTATTATGTGTAATATTATATGTGTAAACTTAATTTGGACCCTTTTTAAATTGCAGTGTCCTCTGGCATGGCAGAGCAAGTGGGAAGGCCCAGAAGACCCCTTACAGTACCTTGGAGGTGTCGTGGCTCGGGCCCTTGCGATACAGGTGAGAGTCGGTCCCCGAGCGACGGAGCGCGTGACTCCAGCGTCGCGGACGTGTGCACCGGGGTTGCTGTCCTGCCGGCAGCCGGGGACGATGCCGCTCTCAGGCTGTCCGCAGTGCTTATGGGGCATTCTTTTAAAATGCTCCTTTTGTTTTTGTGTTTGTTTTTACTCACTGTGGCTCTTCATAACTTTTGAGAATGTAGAGAAGAATCTACACTTTTAATATATGTGGGTTGTGTGGTTGGTAACTGACACAGATTCATAACCGTGACTAATTCACTTTAGAGCATGTCCTACCCTCCCCGTAGGGAGCTGCTTTTTTCTCTTTTCTTTTTTCAACAAATCAAGTTTCTTCAGAGTGACCAGTCAGGTACCTTGCAGGAAAACTGAATGGAATAAGGAGTGATCTCAAGTGATTTTCTGAAAGGAACAGCAAATGGTACTGATTACTTGGTGCGCGCAGTGTCCCCTGTCCCCTGCATGGTTTCGTGGAGTCTCACTCCCTTCGTCCTCCGCGGTCACACCTGCTTCACAAACGGCCTCCTTTCCATGACTTCTGCAATCGTTGAGTCCTTCTAGATGAAGCACGTACCTGTCCGCAGCTTCAGCCTTGTCATTGCTCATGACTGCTCCACCTTTGAACCCCTGGACACCTTTGAACTAGACTCTCTATAGACTCTTCCTGCCCAACTCAGCCTGGAATCCATGGCATATAACTTCAACCATTCCCTTTCCAGAATCTCCATTATCCTCTCTCTCTCTCCCTCGTGCCGCCTCCTTCCTAGAAAGTGTTGCATTGGGTTAGTCTCTGTCCGTACACGAGCTGCTGAGCTCTGCTGGCGACACCAGACGGGGTCCAGTGAGGGAGGGGCTGGCCCTGCCCCTGTGTTCCACCTTGGCTGTTTCAGCCACGCACTACTTCCCTGAAAACCATTCTGTCACCATCTCCCTTTCCCTTAGACGAGCACCTTATGTTTTACTTTATAGAGAAGATTCAAGCTGTGAAATGTGGCCCTTTGAGAAGTCCGACCCGTCTCTCCCACCTACAGATTTCTCTGAACCTGCCCTCTCGTCTTTGAGCTAACAGAAAGAACTGACCTTCTGCTGGTGAAGGCTTCTTTTTAGCCCCGTGCACTTGATTTCCTGTGTTCTGAGCTCTGTAGACACTCCCTGCAGGGGCTCTTCCCTTACCCTGCTCTTCATCTCTCCCTCCCTCCGTGCTCCCTTGTGCCAGCTACAAATGAGACTCCTTTAAAGGCGCCAGGACTCATCTGAACGTTTGTTGGGCTTCTTTTTTTTTTTTTTTCTTTAGATTTTATTTATTTATTTGAGAGAGAGAGAATGAGAGACAGAGAGCATGAGAAGGAGGAAGGTCAGAGGGAGAAGCAGACTCCCTGCTGAGCAGGGAGCCTGCTTCTCCCTCTGACCCTCCCCCCTCTCATGTGCTCTCTGTCTCTCTCATTCTCTCTGTCTCAAATAAATAAATAAAATCTTTAAAAAAAAAAATCAGCAGGTAGAGAAGAACCAGTCAAGGACTCTGACTGTCTGTCAGTCTGTCAGCTGTGCTTGCACATAAGCAGTAAGTGCCAGAAGATGGAGGGGGCGAAGGAGCGGGCAGGAGCGTGGGGCAGGCCGGGAGGAAGGACGGACAGTCCCTAAGTCACCTAGGGACTCAGAAGTGCTCTAAGTTCTTGGTGTGTTCTAACTGCGTGGCTCTGGTAGGTTGTCAGCCCGTGTGTCAGTATTGTTCACTTTTCTTTCTTATCAAGGGCAGGAACTGTATTAGCTGGAAAAGGCAGCCTATTACACTGTGCGTGTAATATATGTGTGAGTGCACTTAATTACGTGCATGTAACAATAAACATGTTGATATTGAATTTAATATTTAGAACAATTTTACATGAATTATAATTTTCTGGCATGATTATACTGAGTGTATCAAATAATCATCACAGCTGAAAAATTCTCCACTGTCACTTACACTGTGTAATTTCTTAAAAGCTTTATACTCATTTAGCCTTAATTGTAGTGATAGAACACCCTCCTAGCCCTCAGGATAACTTCTACGCTTGACCGTAGCTTGTCTTCCGTCCTTCTAACAGGGGAATATGCAGTGTTTATCATTTCTGCCACCACTTAGGAATATGGTTTCTTCACTTGTTTTGTTTTCCTGTGTTAATTTTTTTGTTGTTACAAATGTCCAGAGATAAGCGCTGGTCAGTGCTAGTGTTTGGGATTCACAGGTGCCTCCTGTGTGTCCCAGGTGAGAATCCAGAGCAGCTTGTGGGGTGCGGGACAGCCATGTCACCGTGCGGGCGGGCAGGGAGGAGGGGGTGAGGGCACAGAGCTGCTGTGGGAACCGTGTGACAAGCGGCGGCTCTGGCTTCCTCGTGAAGCTGTGATGCTGAGTCCGTTGAGACTGCTGTGCGGCCACCGGGGCTCGGGTCCAGCCGTGGCTCACACCGTTCGGAGGCATGACGGAGAGGGAAACGAGAACAGGCTGCTGGAAGTGTCGTTCCAGGGTTCTGTGCAGATGAGGGGAGACCGGCCGGGGTGGGGGTGCTGTTCGTGCATTGATTGACTCATCCAGCCGAGGTACCGGGAGCAGCTACTCGAAGGGCGCTCTGAGGGAAGCCCTGGCGACACAGTGGTTAGGAAGTTGATACGCCTCCTGCCTCACGGCGTGGACATTCCTGACCTTCATTGAGTGCGGCATGTAAAGCATGTAAAGCCTTGGCTCCCAGCCCTTCTCTGAAGTTGTGCATGTAGAGTAGTAAGCACATAGACACACTGTGTGTCCAAGGAACTGCCCATACAGTGTCTCAGGAAAGACAGACGCAGAGTAAACAACGGTACAAACCACGAAGGACGTACAGTGACTTGGAGCAAACAGCAGGAGCCCCTCACGGACGGGGACCCGGGAAGCAGCGCCCGAGCCCAGAGCTCAGGAGGACTAGCCCATCGGGGAGGAGAGATGAGTGCGCCAACGAGGGCAGGGCCAGCGTCCGGAGGAAGCCCAGTGCTTTCCTGAACTACAGGCCATGTTTAAGGGACTCCTGACTGTGTCCACATCACACTTTCACTGCTAACCAGACTTGGACTGCCGTGTGTCAGCGGCAAGCTTTCATGCCCATTTTTTAGGAAGGAGTTCCTGCTTAGGTTTCATGTCTTTTGTTTTAAAATTGAGAGTGACCGCTTCAGCTCCACCCAGGATTTTTTTTGGCTTAACTCAAGCCACTGGCTGATACACTCATATACTACCATATTTGGCCACCTTCCTTCTTATGTTAGAATCTTGTTATTTATTTATGTCAACTTTTAGCAACTTTGAAGTCTGGGGAGATCCAAACAATAAATAGAATTAGTAAATACCAGTTGGCATGTCACATAAATTCTCCTTAAGGTTTTTCAGGAAGTAAAGATAACAAAATAAGCAACACCAATCTAAACAACTATATATCTTTTTTTTAAGATTATTTATTTATTAGAGAGTGTGTGTGCAAGTGGGGAGGGGCACAGAGGGAGGGAGAAAGAATCTGAAGCGGAATCTCCACTGAGCGCAAGGCCAGGAGCCACCTAGACGCCCCAAACAACTATCTATCTGGGAGAAAACAGCAGATGTAATGCAACCTAGAGATGCTCAGTGTCGCCTCCTGTCCCCACTCTGCCCAAATGGATCCCCCTGCCATGGCCTGGATCCATTCTGGACGAGGCCTAAAACAGGCTCTGTATTAGATTTGCCAGCGTATGCCTTCTATGAGCAGGTGCTCTTAACGTTGGGTTCTTTCCAACCCTCCCTGCCCAGCAGTGCTGGGAGGCAGGTCTTCCCGTCGTACAGGTATGTCCCTACACTTCCCGCTCCCTCTTGTGTTCTCCTGAGATTCTGTTTAGATGCCGCGGTGTCTTTTGTTCAGATAATATCAGGCAGTTTCTAGCGTGTCTGCTAAGATGCTTCTTGTGACCTTAGCCACATAGATTGCTTCTCTGTTACATTTTTCTTTTCCTCTCCACTTCAAGAAGACTGATTGTTCACTGAAAAAAATCTGTGAGCCTCTAGCTCTTACCCTTCCCTCTTTGACCTTGACTGTTCTCTAAGGACTCAGACTGGCATTTCTGGATCTAGAAGTCTCATGACACCCTTTTTGGTTCATCTAAATAGCTCTTCGCATTTTCCTAGATGTAAAATCTGAGCATCGGGTCACTTTTCTTTTCGGTGTACCACTTTATATATTCAGACTTTTAAAATGATCTAATGAAGGACAGAAAGAGAAAACAAGCATTTGTAAGAACTGAGCTCTTTCTGGAGATCAGGCATGTACATGCTGTACATGAAATCTAGTAATATTTACAACACACGAGGTGGGTGTTATTTCCATTTTTAAAGATAGGAAAAATAAAACCCCAATTTCAAGAATAAACAGTTTACAGAAATGATACGTTAAATGAGAGAACTCACACTAAAGTGCCCTTTCTGTAAAAACATGTGAGTTTTTGATCATTCCATAGACTATCAGCAACATTTTAGATTCTCACTCTCCCCCTTGAAACTTTTTACGTTGGCTTCTATCCATACAGTCGTTCCCACGAAAGTCCGTGACAACTCCATCCTTCCTATGACAGAGGCCGAAAGTCTTGGAATCACTGTTAACTCCTGACCTCTCCTCGTGTGTGTCCATCCTGCCAGAAACATGATCTTGCCTCTATATTCAGAGTATACTCAGACATACCGCTTCACCCGCTACTTCCTTGACTGACAGCATTACCAGTGCGGCCGCCGCCTAATTAGGACTGCTTCTACCCTTGCCCCTCCCTCCCTGGTCGGTTCTCAGCCAAGCAGTCTGAATGTTCTGGCTAAAGCATAAATCAGGTGAGATCATTCCTCTCTTGGGAATACCCTCGTGATTCCTTACCTCATCCAGAGTCACAGAACCCTTCCATCAACCCACAGGTGAAGGTCAGGCTTCTTACCTCTCTGATTTCCTCCTCTTTTCGCTCCCTCATTTAGTTTGCTCCAGCCGTGCTGGCCTCTGGGCTGCTCAGTGAACAGACCAACATACTCCCCCCCAGGGCTTTATTCTTGCTGCTTCCTCTGCCCACGCTGCTGCCCCCAGATTCTGCACAAAGTCATTTTCTGTCTTTGAGCTCTTTGCTCCAACGTCACCTCAGTGAGGCCTTCCCTGGCCACGCTGTTTCAGGTCGCAGCCCCCCTCCTTTCCTTCTTTATTTTTCTCCAGAGCCTATATCCCCAGCTAACATTCCATGCATTTCACTGAATTAATTTTCTTTGTATTCCTCCACTAAATGGAAGCTTCATATGGGCAGATATTTTTGTCTGTTTACTGCTCTATCCAAGCATGTAGAACAGTGGCTTGCACAAGTAGGTTTTTCAGTATCTGATGAGTAAATGAATGATTTGATCACTTTTAGGGTTATTCTTAAGGAAACTGACATAAATCTCTTTCACATTTCCTAATCAGCGTGATTTACCTCCCAATATGTATTCTGTGGCATCTGTGACATACTTAGGAGATTTAATTTCTATTTAAATCTGCCTAATAGATGTTAGTTTAATTTTTTACTCTACAATCTAACATTTGAAGATTTGTTTTCTCTTAAGATCCTAAACGTTAAAAGCAATCATATTTTTTAATTTTTCATTTTTTTTCCTGAGGTATCTTACTCTACTTTGGAAGGTTCTGCAGTACTTTGCATTCCTAGAAAAGTCTTTACTTTCCTAACTCCTTTTAGTAACTCTCACATTCCTTAGTACAGTGTTTTACCCATAGTAGGCACTCAGTAAAATTATGCATAGGAAGACATATAAACAGAATTGGAAAAGCAGTCTGTATAAGGTGTAAAACTTCTAGCATCCCTATTTTTATATGCTGTACTCAGCTAGAAGAGGTATGTTATGCATCTTTTTAATTCATATTCTCTCTCTCTCTCTCTCTCTTTTTCTTTCCTTCTTTCGCTTCTGTTTTGTGCCACCACTATTCTAAGTGCTGGAAATACACAGTAATGAGGAAATCATGAATTCCTAACAAGAGGAATCTCTGTATTCAGTTAAGGAAATAGATAATAAACAAATAAATAGATTCATATTGGAATTTCGTGAAAAAAATACATCTTGGCCCAAATCCTGAGATTTAAGATTAACATACAGCCAAGCTTTAAACTGTGTTCTCACTATCACAGGATGAACTGAGGGCACGTAACCAAATATTACCCAGTAAGACAGAGCTGTTGCTGTAGCAATATTACGAGATTTTAGGAGTTACATTTTGTACGGGGACAGTAATTCCTCCACACTATCAGCCGATAAATTCTGCCTGTGTTCAACTGTCTCGCACGTTTGGAATCCTGCGTGGTGGTCTGTGGTCTGTGATGATCCGCAGTCTGATGGAAGTGATCCTCTAAACCGTGTGCTATTTGTACTGCCTGCAGAAGACAAATCTTGGTTCTAGACAAGTGACAATATAGCAACATAACTGGCTTTCAGGATCACAAAATCTTCCCTGAATTTTTATGTGCATCTCGCTTTCATCATATGCATACCCATTTCGGCGGCGCCGGGCATGGCATAATAAGAGCATCTTTACCGCGGAAAGCGTGCACAGACTGTGAGCGGACACGCGAGGGTTCCTGCAGAAGCAGCAGGTTCTAGCAGACGGGCTGTGGTTCCCGCCGGAGACCGGCCATGGGGACGCCCGTGTTCTCAGGGCTCCCCTGGGTGCACACAGCCGCTTCCCCCTGGCCAGGGCGTCCGCTTGTTAGTTGGGGAAGGACACAGCTGCACAGGGTTGTCTGTGTCCTGCAGCCTTGGCTTGGGCCGCAGAAGAGCAGTGCAAGTGTTCTGGGGCCAGTGGACTCCGTCCCCGGCCTGGTGCTCCCTGAGGGAAGGGTCCAGCCCGCAGAAGGAGGAGCGGCCTTGGCCATGGGTGGTAGCAGCCCTGTGGCTGCTGCGTCGTGGGTTTAGGGGTCTCTGTGGTCTCCCCTCTCCCAAGTGCTCATTGTCACACCCCGTCTATACCCACCCTGGCTTCCTCCCTTCAGCCTTGGCGCATGCTCCCATCCGCCATCATCCCATCGTCCCAGCTGCGCAGAAAGGGGGCGGGGACACCACAATGCAAATGGTATTGTGATGAGATCATGACAGCCCTGGGGCCACCAGCCGTGGGGGTTCCTTCCGTGCGCACGCTCCCAACAGGGCCAGGCCCTGGGGCCAGTCCGCTGGTCAGCCCTGCTGCAGGCCAAGCCCGCCGACGGTGGCTGGCTGGTCCCTGCGGTTTCCCGGCCGCGGGCCTCCGCTCTCCCCCTGCTCCGCCTGGCCACCTGCTGCCTCTAGCAAACGCGTCCCCGGTTTTCCTGCTGTAGTCAGAGCCTGGCCGGGGAGGTCGTGAACCATCCTGAGTCCCCGAAAGCCCTCGCCACATGGTTCCATGGTCAGTGTAACCGGACCACGCGGCCCTGGCTCCCCTCACCGTAGGTTCCGTGCCTTCTGTCGGGGCCCCTGTGTCCTGAGCTCCTTGCACCTGGACGGCTCCGCAGGCAAGGAGAGCACTCCCCTGCGCACCTGGTGGAGGGACTCTGGGCCGTGGGCTCATCTGGCGGTGGTTGCACGGAGCACTGAAGCGGACTCGGCGATGCTGCCGCTAACCCCGACCTGTGCGTCCAGTGCAGATAGCCCAGCGAAGTACTTTGCCTTGAACATGAGAGCCTCACCTTAAGTGAGTCTCAAAAAACCACTTTTTTACCAAATGTCCTGAAGATGATTGCTAATCTATATCTGTGATTTGTGAAGCTTTTTTTAACCTCTGTGGGTTTTTAAAATCTCAAAGTTTTTTTCTAAACAAGTATTCTTTTAATGTCTATTGTTTTTGGAATTTTAAAAGTGAGAAAATAAATATGTGCTAGATAAAATTTTTTTTTCCATCTTGTTTTTATGTTTGAATTGAAGATGACCCACGTTAGATATTTTGGTAAATGATATCAGAGATTTTTCCTCCTTGAGAAATTTTAAAATGGCAAAGTTGATAGCCATTGTTATTTTATTCTCTCAAGAGAGTAGTCTGACTAGGACTTCCCCTTGAAGGGACTTATGGTTAGAGAGCACTAACCAACCTACAAGTAAATTTTGTTCTTCAGTGTTGTTTTATTTCATGTTGCAAATGCAAGTATGTCAGTTTTATAAAGATCTGGATTTCACCATAGCCAAATCGGCATATTATACCTTGTATTAGTTAAGATTTATTTATATATATATATTTTTTTACTAAAATGCTTCTAACATTATTCCTTACACCTATCTAGCTATTACATTCTCTCTTGAGATGTGTATTATCGACCTGTTTCTCTACTTACTGAACTGTAAATTTCATTTTTTTCACATAATATGAACAATTTCACAGTCATTATTTTAAAAATTTTACTCTTGCAATAACAAGTACATATATATCCTTTAGCATAGAATTTCAACCTATAGAACAGATAGGGGTTCTTTTTACTCCAAGTGGCATATAAAATGCCCATCTATATATGATCGTAAATAAACTAAATATTAATGTCACACCTGGTTGGCATTAGTAACATTGTTACACTTACTAGATAGGGTAGTAACATCTGTGCTTTACAAATATTGATGTTGTTCATTTCTGGGATGCCAGTACTTTTTAAAAGTAGGCATCTATTTATTGGGCTTACCAGAAGGTGAAGGCAAATAATAGATCTTAGCCAAATATTGAAGCTGAACTGAACTTTATTTCTAATTAATATTAGGATGCTAGAAAGAAAATTGATGTTTAATTAAGGGAGCTAGAAAGTGAGTGGGTCGGAGAGGGTATCGCTTTGGTATGATGGGCAGGTAAGGCCTCTCTTAGGAGGTGATATTTAAACAGAGACTTGAATGGAGTGAGGAAGCAAACCACGAACATGCCAGAGAGAAAAGTCTCAGCACAGGAACCAGCACGTGCAGAATCTGAGAGACGAATGGGCTTTGCTTCTGTACAGGATAAAAAACAAAGTGAGGGAGTCTGGAGACTAGAGCTGGGGCACGTGCATGGCGGGCGACGGGCTTCCGTGTGGTGGCCGGGAGGCCTTCACGGTGTCTTCTTTAAATTTCATTATTTTTAATGCATGCATCAAAAACTGTTCATGGTGGCCCAACAGTGCTGTTTAGATATCAGTAGAGAACTGTTTTATCCAGTTTTTCCCCTAAATTCATCCATTTAAAGAATAACTATTGCCTTAATTTCAACCACATAATCAGCCAGGAACATTATTCATAAATGAAAAATCACAGTGAATTTTACGTTTATCACATATGGCTAGAATATTTGTCATTAAAAATAATCTTACCAAGGCATGATTATGGTAAAAAATAAATTTTCTGATCTTTCTGTTTTCACTTAAAACACAACTTTCAGGTTTCATCTAAAAACAAATTGAAGGGGCACCTCGGTGGCTTAGTCGGCTAAGCATCCACCTTTTGATTTTGGGTCAGGTCATGATCTCGGGGTTGTGGGATCAGCCCCACGTCAGGCTCCGTGTTGGTTGTGGAGCCTGCTTAAGATTTTCCCTCTCCCTCTACCTCCCCTGCACATGCGCTCATCTCTCAAATAAAAAATACATAAAATCTTTAAAAAAAATTAAAAACAAATTGAAGCTGTAATCTTGCCCATTGAATTCTATTTTGCTCAGCCTTGAACCTTAAAATTTTCTTGTACAGGATATGGCAATTGAAAGCTCACTTTTTCCCTAAAAAATTATTAAGTAACATTTTTACAAACATACATATTTTCAGAGTCTCCAACTAAAAATTGTCAGACTGGATAAAATAAAATTCAAATATGAAACTATTTTTCCCCACCATTTATTGAATATTTTTTCCATTCCCCAGTGATCTGTGATGCTGCCTTATAATATTGAATTCTTATATTTTTTCTCATTTTGATCAGAGATGGAAGTTCAGCTTCCTTTTCTAAGATACATGATATATTTCATAAATGTGTATGAACAGTTGCAGTGGATTTTTTGCCTGTGATGCTTTTCTTTTGCCCTTTGAGTTCATCTCAAAAAGTTTATTATATGAATTTAATTTTGTTAGAGTAATGATATAGATGTGATTCTATATTTAACTGATTTCATTACTGATAACTAATAGCTTTGGCATCTGACTTCTACATCCTTAAAAATCTTAGTTTTGACTGATAAAAAATCAGTTTTATTTTATTATGTTAATCACCATACATTACATCATTAGTTTTTGATGTAGTGTTCCATGATTCATTGTTTGTGTAACATCCAGTGCTCCAATCAGTACGTGCCCTCTTTAATACCCATCACCAGGCTAACCCATACCCCCACCCCCCTCCCCTCTAGAACCCTCAGTTTATTTCTCAGAGTCCATAGTCTCTCATGGTTCGTCTCCCCCTCCGATTTCCCCCCCTTCATTTTTCCCTTCCTACTATCTTCTTTTTTTTTTAACATATAATGTATTATTTGTTTCAGAGGTACAGGTCTTTGATTCATCAGTCTTACACAATTGACAGCGCTCACAATAGCACATACCCTCCCCAATGTCCATCACCCAGCCACCCCATCCCTCCCACCCTACCCCACACTCCAGCAACCCTCAGTTTGTTTCCTGAGATTAAGAATTCCTCATATCAGTGAGATCATATGACAGATGTCTTTCTCTGATTGACATAATACCCTCCAGTTCCATCCACGTCGTTGCAAATGGCAAGATTTCGTGGGGTTTTTTTGATGGCTGCATAATATTCCGTTGTATATATATATACCACATCTTCTTTATCCATTCATCTGTCGATGGACATCTTGGCTCTTTTCATAGTTTGGCTGTTGTAGACATTGCTGCTATAAACATTGGGGTGTACATACCCTTTTAGATCACTACATTTGTATCTTTGGGGTAAATACCCAGTAATGCAATTGCTGGGTCATATGGTAGCTCTATTTTCAACTTTTTGAGGCACCTCCATACTGTTTTCCAGAGTGGCTGCACCAGCTTGCATTCCCACCAACAGTGTAGGAGGGTTCCCCTTTCTCAGCATCCCCGCCAACATCGGTCATTTCCTGACTTGTTAACTTTAGCCATTCTGACTGGTGTGAGGTGGTATCTCATTGAGGTTTTGATTTGGATTTCCCTGATGCCAAGCTATGTTGAGCACTTTTTCATGAGTCTGTTGGCCATTTGGATGTCTTCTTTAGAAAAATGTCTTTTCATGTCTTCTGCCCATTTCTTGATTGGATTCTTTGTTCTTTGGGTGTTGAGTATGATAAGTTCTTTATAGATTTTGGATACTAGCCCTTTATCTGGTATGTCATTTGCAAATATCTTCTCCCATTCTGTCGGTTGTCTTTTGGTTTTGTTGACTGTTTCTTTTGGTGTGCAAAAGCTTTATATCTTGATGAAGTCCCAATAGTTCATTTTTGGCCTTGCTTCCCTTGCCTTTGGCGATGTTTCTAGGAAGAAGTTGCTGTGGCTGAGGTCGAAGAGGTTGCTGCCTGTGTTCTCCTTTAGGATTTTGATGGACTCCTGTCTCACATTGAGGTCTTTCAACCACTTTGAGTCTATTTTTGTGTGTAGTGAAAGGAAATGGTCCAGTTTCATTCTTCTGCATGTGGCTGTCCAGTTTTCCCAACACCATTTGTTGAAGAGACTGTCTTTTTTCCATTGGACATTCTTTCCTGCTTTGTCGAAGATGAGTTGACCATAGAGTTGAGGGTCCATTTCTGGGCTCTCTCTTCTGTTCCATTGATCTATGTGTCTGTTTTTGTGCCAGTACCATACTGTCTTGATGATGACAGCTTTGTAATAGAGCTTGAAGTCCAGAATTGTGATGCCACCGGCTTTGCTTTTCTTTTTCAACATTCCTCTGGTTATTCGGGTCTTTTCTGGTTCCATATAAATTTTAGGATTATTTGTTCCATTTCTTTGAGAAAAGCTGATGGTATTTTGATCAGGATTGTATTAAATGTGTAGATTGCTCTAGGTAGTATTGACATTTTCACGATATTTGTTCTTCTAATCCATGAGCATGGAACGTGTCTTCCTCAATTTCTTTCATGAGTATTCTATAGTTTTCTGAGTACAGATTCTTTGCCTCTTTGGTTAGATTTATTCCTAGGTATCTTATGGTTTTGGGTGCAGTTGTAAATGGGATCGACTCCTTAATTTCTCTTTCTTCTGTCTTGTTGTTGGTGTATAGAAATGCAACTGATTTCCGGGCATTGATTTTATATCCTGCCACTTTACTGAATTCCTGTATGAGTTCTAGCAGTTTTTGGGTGGAGTCTTTTGGGTTTTCCACATAAAGTATCATATCATCTGCAAAGAGTGAGAGCTTGACTTCTTCTTTGCCGATTTGGATGCCTTTGATTTCTTTTTGTTGTCTGATTGCTGTGGCTAGGACTTCTAATGCTATGTTGAATAGCAGTGGTGATAGTGGACGTCCCTGTCATGTTCCTGACCTTAGGGGGAGAGCTCTTAGTTTTACCCCATTGAGAGTGATATTTGCTGTGGGTTTTTCATAGATGGCTTTTATGATATTGAGGTATGTATCCTCTATCCCTGTACTCTGAAGAGTTTTACTCAAGAAAGGATGCTGTACTTCATCAAATGCTTTTTCTGCATCTATTGAGAGTTAACTTGAGAGATACATGGTTCTTGTTCTTTCTTTTATTAATGTATTATATGACATTGATTCATTTGCAGATGTGGAACCTACCTTGCATCCCAGGAATAAATCCCATTTGGTTGTGGTGAATAATCCTTTTAATGTACTGTTGGATCCTATTGGCTAGTATTTTGGTGAGAATTTTTGTGGGATGCCAGGACTTTTTAAAAGTAGGCATCTATTTATTGGGCTTACCAGAAGTTGAAGGCAAATAATAGATCTTAGCCAAATATTGAAGCTGAACTGAGCTCTTGGTTTTTTTTCTTGCTATATATTACATAATGTATTCAAATATGACTATATATTACATAATGATCCCCATAAATCTAGCTTCAATGTGTCAGCATACAAAGTCATTGCAGTATTATTGACAATATTCTCTGAGCTGTACAATACACATCCAGGAGTTACTTATTTTATAACTCTGAGAGTATACCTCTTAAACGTCTTTACCACTGTTGCCTGTCCTGCATAACCTCCCTGCTGTGGTTAACCAAGCAGTTTCTTTCCTGTATCTGTAAGTCTGTTTCTGTTTTGTTTTATTTGTCTTCCTCTGTCTGATTTGTTTTACTTACCATAATACCTTCTGTGTCCACCATTGTTTTTGCAAATGGCAAGATTTTATTCTTTTGTATTGGCTGAGTCATATGTTGTTGTACACACACCAGATCTTCTTTATCCATTCATCTTTTGAAGGACAGTTAGGCTGCTTCAGTGTCTTGGCTACTATAAATAGTGCAGCAATGAACATAAGGGTGAATCTGTCTCTTCAAATTGGTGTTTTCATTTTCTTTGAGTAAATATCCAGAGATGGAATTGCTGGATCTTATCTGTATTTCTATTTTTAATTTTTTGAAGAACCTCCATCCTATTTTCCATAGTGGTTGTACCAGTTTGCATTCCCACCAACAGTGCACGAGGGTTTCATTTTCTCCACATTTCTTGCTTGTACTTCTTACTTTTTGTCTTCTTGATATTAGCCATTCTGACAGGTGTGAGGTGATATCTCATCATGGTTTTGATTTTCATTTCCCTGATGATTAGTGATGCCGAGCATTTTTTCAGCTGTGTGTTGACCATCTGGATGTCTGATTTGGGAAAAAATGTCTATTTAAGTCCTCTGCCCATTTTTTAATCTCTTCTTTTGTATTAAGTTATATAAGTTTCTTATGTATTTTGAAGATTAACCCTTTATCAGATGTGTACTTTGCACAGATTTCCCTTTCAGTAGGCTGCCTTTTCATTTTGTTGATGGTTTCCTTCACTGAGCTTAGCTTTTTAATTTGATATAATTCCATTTCTTTATTTTAGCTTTTGTTGACCTTGCCTGAAGAGACTGGTCCAAAAACACATTGCTAAGAGCTTCCTGCCTGTTTTCTTCTAGGAGTTTTGTGGTTTTAGATCTTACATTCAAATCTTAATCCGTTATGAATTTATTTTCACATATGATGTTAGGAAGTGGTCCAGTTTCATTCTTTTGCAGGTAGCTGCCCAGTTTTCCCAGCACTGCTTCTTAAGGAGATCTTTTCCCCATTGTGTATTCTTGTCTCCTTCGTCCATTAATTGACTATGGAAGCATGTGTTTATTTCTGGGCTCTTTATTGTTTATATTTGTGCCAGTACCGTACTGTTTTTTTTGGGGTTTTTTTTTGTTTTTTTTTTTTAATTTTATTTTATTCATGAGAGACAGAGAGAGAGAGAGAGGCAGAGGGAGAAGCAGGCTCCCAAGTAGCAGGGAGCCCGATGTGGGACTCGATCCCAGGACTCTGGGATCATGACCTGAACCGAAGGCAGACGCTTAACCATCTGAGCCACCCAGGCGCCCCCGTACTGTTTTGATTACTACAGCTTTGTAGTATATCTTGAGGTGTGGGATTGTGATACTTCCAGCTCTGTTCTTTTTTCTCAAGATTGCTTTAGCTATTTAGGGTCTTTGGTGGTTCTCTACGAATTCTAGAATTATTTGTTCTAGCTCTGAAAAAATACTGTCATATTTTGATAGGGATTGCATTGAATCTGTACATGGCTTTGGGTAGTATGAACATTTGTAACAGTATCCTTCTAATCCATGAGCATGGTGTATCTTTCATTTATTTGTGTTATCACTAGTTTCTCTCATCGTGTCTTACAGTTTTCAGAGTACAGGTCTTTTACTTCCTTGGTTAAATTTATTCCTAGGTATTTTATTCTTTTATATATGACTGTAAGTGGGATTAATTTCTCTTACAATTTATTATTAACTATAAAAATGCAACAAATTTCTGGGTGTTAGTTTTGTATCCTGTGACTTTACTTAACTCATTTATAGTTCTAACCGGTTTTGGGTGGCGTCTTTAGGGTTTTTATATAAATCATGTTGTCTGTAAATAGTGACAGTTTCACGTCTTCTGTTCCAATTTGGATACCTTTTATTTCTTTTTCATGCCTAATGGCTGTGGCTAGGACTTCTAGTACTGTGTTGCATAGAAGTGGCAAGAGTGGACTTCCTTGTTTTGTTTCTGATCTCAGAGGAAAAGCTTTCAGCTTTTCACCATTGAGTATGATATTAGCTGTGGGTCTGCCATATATGACCTTTATTTTGTTGATAATGTCTTCCTCCCCTCTTTGTCCAGTTGCCCTTTAAACCACTGTTTTCTTGCTGTATCCCAGGGTGGGCAAGTCTGAGAAAGGCCCCTCAGGGATATTCCCTCCCTACTGCAGGTCTTCACATTGGGAATGAGGTTCCTGTCATTACCTTGTCTCCCATCTCTTCTTCCCTTTCCTGTATGGTCTCTTTATAGTTTATTTGTTGTGCAGAGCCTTTCAGTCAGTTTCCAGCTCTTCTTCAGGAGGAATTATTCTATAGGTACATGCAGGTTTCGTATGTCCACGGGAGGAGGTAAATTCAGGATCTTATGCCACCATCTTAGACTGTCTCCATTTAATACTTTTTATCACAGTTATTTGTGCATGTTTTATCTCCTCTAACAAGATAATAAGCTCTTACTTTCTGTAAATGCTCCTAAGTGAGTGAATGTCATTTGCATGTCATTCGAATTCATAAATTCTGCTTCATCACTAGCATATTGTTTGATAAAATATTGCAGATTTTAAACCATCCTGTATTGCCTGGGAAATATCTTTTTTTTTATTTTTAAGAGAGGAAGGGGGAGAGAGAGAGGGTTGGGGGAAGTGCAGAGGGAGAGAGAGAATCTTAATCAGGCTCCATGCCCAGCACGGAGCCCAACATGGGGCTCAATCTCACAACCCTGAGATGACCTGAGCTGAAATCAAGAGTCAGATGCTTAACTGACTGAGCCACCAGGTGCCCCAGAAAAATCGTTTTATTTGTATTCTAATAAGGGAACTATACTAGATGATCTCTATGGTTCATTCAGTTTAGAAGTTTTACTTCTGTAATTCTGTGTGTGTGTGTGCGCGCACGCGTACGCACACACATGTTCAAAAATTTGCGCAACCCTTTCTTTGCTTAACTCCCTGATTACATTTATTATACATCATTTGAAGAATTAGAGGTATACAGTGTCATAATCATCGGAGAGGCATGTAGGTGTTGTGTTCAGTCTCCAACCTAATCCTTTAAAAAGGAAGTGGCTGATAGCCAGGAGTAAAGAAAAACACTTACTGAGAAATATTTTTAACTAATATGCCTACAACTTTGCTGGAAGCCCAATCCATATATGCATATTGCTGATCATTAGAAACTGTGCTACTTAAGTCTTTATTTCCATTCTTAAAAATGAGTTTAAATGTTTTTAAAATAACCTTTACTGTTTTGGAACAGTTTTAGGTTTACAACAAAATTGAGGTGAAGGTACAGACATTTCCCATACACCCCTGCTCCCACACATGCATCACCTTCCTCATCATCAACATCACTCACCAGAACGATACTTTTGTTTTTGTTTGTTTTTTTTAAACCAAGGATGAACCTATATTGACCAGTCATGATCACCCAGTGTCCGCAGTTGACCTTCAGATTTGCTCTTGATATTTTATAGTCTGTGGGTTTGGACAAATATATAACATTACATACTCATCATTACATCATCGTACAGAGAAGTTTCACTGCCCTCAAAATCCTCTGTGCTCCGCCTCTTCACCCCCCTCTCCCCCACCCTGGCAAACCACTGGTCTTCCTCCTGTCTCCATAGTCTTGCCTTTTATATTATTGGGATCCTGTAGTAATGTAGCCATTTCTCATGGCTTCTTTAACTTAGTAGTGTGCATTTAAGGTTCTTCCATGTCTCTTCATGCCTTGATAGTTCATTGCTTCATTGTATTTATCCATCACCTACTGGAGGAAATCTTGTTTGCTTCCCAGTTTTGACTGTTATGAATAAACTGCTGTAAACAGGTTGAAATGTAATTTGTAAAAAATGTGCTTCACTGTGTTTACTGTGAAGTTTGCTGTTCAAAGACAATATACATATTAAAAGAATCTTTGTTAAACTTCATCTTATCAAATATGCCTTTGTTTTAGTCTGCCTTTAAGCTTAACAGACAAAAAGATGATTCCCCCCCCATGGACTAATAAAAACATTTGTATTATACAAGCTTTTCCCTTTTTACTAATTTTATTAATTCAGACTTTAAGTAAAAATCTGATTATCAGCCACACTTTAATTTTTAATTAATTTGAACAGATGCATATCTGTTACTGGCAACAACTCTTTTGAAATTTTTGAACTAAAATTTAATTTTAAGAAATTAATGATAGTATTAATTTGAAATATGTATGCATTAAATATTACTTAAAATAAAAGATCATGCAAGCATAATTTGTTAGCTATGTTTAGCTAATGAAAATAGAAGGCAGATAATAAAAATATTTCATAGGGAGTAAACAATGAATAATTTAAACGTCCTTTATTGAAAATAGGTACTGTATGACGTGTTACTCTTTTAAAGGATAACATCCAAGAAGAAATCATCATAGTTTGTTAAAGAGCTCTCTTTTAAGTTGTTTCTGATTTTTAAATACGCATACTATCAAGTGGTATTAGGGGCGCAGGAACATTTTTGCTGCAGGGTAGGAGGACTAGTCAAAGGCCTTAGGACATTAATGCAAACACAGTAGCTTTGGAGTTTCTCCTCTTGTGCACCTGGCTGACAGATGTAAATGCTTGGGCGGATAGCGGGGTGTTTCAGCACATGAAGCATCGCTCTTCTGTACAGTAATAAACACAGTGTTCGCTAGCCTTCACAAATCATACAAAGTGAATGACGGAGTAGATGATGGTTGTGCAGGTTTGCACCAGCGGGGCTGACGGACTGACACAGCAATCACCAGTAAGTTACCTTTCCCTTAAGGCACTTTAGCACCTGCCCGGAGTATCGCACAAAAACAGATCAGGTGGGGCTGCTTCAGTCTATCTCCTGTGCCTCTACGTCCTCACCTGTGAAAGGGGTAGGACACTCACTTTCGGGGGTGGGGGGAAGTGCGGGCTTGGCTGATATGCGGGAAGCACGCACGTAATAAGTGTCGTACAAGACTTGGTGATTTTTATTGGTTCCAAATGACAATTTCTTATTAAACTCATAAAACATGCTTGATGATGATGATGTATATTTCTCCAGTGGAACGTAAGTGGGTTCATAAAATGCCAGATGAGAAGAAAAGACTGTTTGGGGCACCTGGGTGGCTCAGTCGTTGAGTGTCTGCCTTCGGCTCAGGTCATGATCCCAGGGTCTTGGGATCGAGCCCCACATCGGGCTCCCTGCTCGGCGGGAAGCCTGCGTCTCCCTCTCCCACTCCCCCTGCTTGTGCTCCCTCTCTCACTGTGTCTCTCTCTGTCAAATAAATAAATCTTTTTGGGCGCCTGGGTGGCTCAGCTGGTTAAGCGTCTGCCTTCGGCTCAGGTCATGATCCCAGGGTCCTGGGATCGAGTCCCGCATCAGGCTCCCTGCTCAGCAGGGAGCCTGCTTCTCCCTCTGCCTCTCCCTGTCTGTCTCTTGTGAATAAATAAAAAAATCTTTAAAAAAATAAAATAAATAAATAAATAAATCTTTTTTAAAAAAATAAAAGACTGTTCAAAAACACCTTTTAACAAAGAATCCTTTCTTCTTGGACATTACCCTCCACTGTACTACTTGATTCAGAAAGATGGCAAATTTGCAGTCAGGTCTGGAACTGGACCCAGTTCAGTTCTCATGACCAGGACTTGGGGGCCCTGAGGATTCCGCGTTTGGGCCGCATTCTCAGTTCATCTTCTGAGCACACTTGGAGCGGTAGCTCATCATGAGAAGTGCTAGCCCGCGTGGAAATGCTATATGTTAGATTAATTGTCATATTTTATTTAGACTTTTTATTTGGAGTAGATTTTTACCAGCAAAAGGTTGTGCAAGGAAGCTTATTTTTATGATGGATGGATGTTATGTCAAAAAAAAAAATAATAGACCTCACACGATGTAAAGTAGAAATCTTTTTCTTTCCAGACACTATTTCAGAGCAATTAGAAATGGCATAGCTTTCTCATTGAACATGATTTTTACATAAGAGTTCTTTAAAAGATTTGTCTTTGAAGCTTACAAAGTTTTTAAATGGGTGTGTGTCTTATTTTTTCCACTCTAGAGCTGGGTAGAGAGAGCTGAGAAGCAGGCTCTTCTCTCTGATACACTTGACCTGTCAGAACTCTTCCACCCAGACACGTTTCTCAACGCCCTTCGCCAGGAAACGGCAAGGTGAGCAAGGTGAACTCTTGACGGGTTTGTCCATCTGCTTCCTGTGCTTTGGATCACATTCCCTTCGTTGTCAAGAAAGAAACTTATTGTTGAATTAAGGGAGTTGTGTTATTTCCTAATACTTGGCATTTCTTAACACAGTGAACTTTTAGTTTAAAAAGCATTGCTTATAATTATGATGTTTTTATTAGAATTGAAAAAGGTGAAATTTAATTTTTAAAACGTGATGATTGATCTGGATATGCCGTGTCTGACAGTGTGAGTGGAGGTGGGATGGAGCTATGTGTAGTTAAAGGAGGCAACATGAAATAAAAGCAAGCATGAAATTTCTCAGTCACACCAACCACATCGAGTCACCCCGTGGCGACCACTTGGCCCTGCACAAAAGCATTTTTATTTTTGCAGACACTTCTGTTGGACATGCTGACCAGGCTTCCTGGTGGGGAGCAGGATTTGATAGTTATGATCAAGCTCTTTTTTTTATAACACACTTGGATAATTGTATCATGTAGAATTTTTTTTGTTTTCTTTTTAAGATTTTATTTATTTATTTGACAGAGAGAGTGCGAGAGAGGGAACACAAGCAGGGGGAGAGGGAGAGGGAGAAGCAGGCTTCCCGTGGAGCAGGGAGCCCAGTGCGGGGCTCCATCCCAGGACGCTGGGACCATGACCTGAGCCGAAGGCAGATGCTTAACGACTGAGCCACCCAGGCGCCCCAGACTGGTTTTTTAAATAAATCAGAATGTTATAAAAGATACTTGGAAGAAGAAACTGAACCAAGTTTAGTTCTGTGTTGATTTGGGGGGTTCAATGTGTAGTGCCTGAGGATTGTTTTATAAGTATCAGTGTTTCAGTTCAACCAATAAGTGTGCATTTATGGTACACTTATCATGTGATGGTCCGATCGGAGACCTTGAAAATGAAACCGCAAGGCCATGCGTGCTTAAGGAACAGGAGATTGCATAACCAGTTAACTTTACAGATTTGGTGTGAGGTCTAAGATACTGTGCATTGTTTAAGAAATCTGCTTTACTTGCACATTGTAAATATTTCAATTGTAAACAAATAGGAATATGTCTGCCGTTACTCTCTGTATTTTAATTCCTGAGGATTCCTTCTTTTTGCTTTACTGTTACAGGGCGATGGGCTGTTCTGTGGATAGCCTTAAGTTTGTAGCCTCGTGGAAAGGTCGGCTGCAAGAAGCAAAGCTGCAGATTAAGGTAGTATAGTAATTTTTGATGCTTATCTAAGTCTAAAAGTAATAATATTACCAACTCTGATAAAGACTCTGAAACCCCAATCTCAGAGTCGTTTATCTTTTTAGTATAAGATCAGCAGAAATAGATTGTATTTCCAATGTGAAAAGTCAAAGTGAAGATTTAGGATGAAGCAACTTGGACAAAACAAAATCCTTTCTAATGCAAAAATAAGAATGTTAGGGACACAACGTATTTAAAAATGTAACTTTTGGTAAAAAAAAAATGATACAAATCTTGAAGTTCATTTAGGTTTCCTGCTCTAAAACTCAATTCAGTAAATATTAACTATACAATGAAGCATGTATGGTTTATGAAAAATAGACCAAGTCTTGTCCTCAGGGAGTTTACAGTTTGTGTGTTGTAATAGTTTGGTGTTAAATTCAAGCCGTCTGCATTGGTTTTTTTTTAAAAGATTTTATTTATTTGACAGAGAGATAGCAAAAGAGGGAACACAAGCAGGGGGAGTGGGAGAGGGAGAAGCAGGCTCCCCGCTGAGCAGGGAGCCCGACATGAGACTTGATCCCAGCACCCCGGGATCATGACCTGAGCTGAAGGCAGATGCTTCCCTGACTGAGCCCCCAGGTGCCCCGAAGCCGTATGTGTTTAAAAAGGAAAAGAGTCAAGCCATCTTTTGCAGCATAGATTTTCTCTGGTAGCTTTCCTACTAAATATCCATTACTTTTATGATAATAAATAACGGTAGGTAATCATGTGCATGTTAATAAGAACACCAGGTCACAGTCTGCCATGGACACCTGTCCCCAGTGATGCCAGCCTTCCTGCGCAGCCCAGCACGTTCCAGCCATTCTTTTTCCCGTTCGCACACGGGGACCGCCCTCCGCCTTCTGCCCGCTGTGACCCAGCACGGTATGGTACTGGGCTACTGCCTGGCCCGCGGTTGGTCTGAGGAGAGGGCAGTGCTCCCCATCTTAAATCCCCGCCATCTCTTCCAGGGCATCACATGCAGTTCAGTCTTTACATAAATGTGAGACTACCGTTCTTCAGCTTACGTAACCGCGGGCAACTGGCTTTTCAGAAGTTCTGTGTACATAGTTGTAGTTCCCAGTTTAACAATCTTCATTTCACTACTGCTTTATGACTTACTACATAGTTTATTTATTATGTTCATTTGTTGTCTGTCTTAATCCACTGGAGTATAAGTCCCATGAGAGTAGTCATTTTTTTCATGGTTTCATTGTATCCCAAATACATCAAACGATAATTACATAGTGGATGCTCACTCAAGCGCTTGTTGGGTTGTTGAGTTTGGGCCTACAACAGGAGAGGCACTGTGGTAGGCTTGCCACGTCAGTAATGGTGTTCTCGTATGCCAGAAATATGTTCATTATGCAAGCTGGTGCAGCCACTCTGGAAAACTGTATGGAGGTTCCTCAAAAAGTTGAAAATAGAGCTACCATATGATCCAGCAATTGCACTACTGGGTATTTACCCCAAAGATACAAAAGTAGGGATCCAAAAGGGTACGTGCACCCCAATGTTCATAGCAGCAATGTCCACAATAGCCAAACTGTGGAAAGAGCCAAGATGTCCGTTCATCGACAGATGAATGGATAAAGAAGATGTGGTATATATATACAATGGAATATTATGCAGCCATCAAAAGGAATGAGATCTTGCCATTTGCAACGACGTGGATGGAACTGGAGGGTATTATGTTGAGCGAAATAAGTCAATCAGAGAAAGACATGAATCATATGACCTCACTGATATGAGGAATTCTTAATCGCAGGAAACAAACTGAGGGTTGCTGGAGTGGGGGGTGGGGTGGGAGGGATGGGGTGACTGGGTGATAGACACTGGGGAGAGTATGTGCTCTGGTAAGCGCTGTGAATTGTGCAAGACTGTTGAATCTCAGATCTGTACCTCTGAAACAAATAATGCAATATATGTTAAGAAAAAAAAAAAAGAAGAAGGTAGCGGGAGGGGAAGAATGAAGCGGGGGAAATCGGAGGGGGAGACGAACCATGAGAGACGATGGACTCTGAAAAACAAACTGAGGGTTCTAGAGGGGAGGGGGGTGGGAGGATGGGTTAGCCTGGTGGTGGGTATTGAGGAGGGCACGTTCTGCATGGAGCACTGGGTGTTATGCACAAACAATGAATCATGGAACACTACCTCAAAAACTAATGATGTAATGTATGGGGATTAACAGAAGAATAAAAAAATAATAATAAAAAAAAAGAATTGAAGAAATTAGAAACCAAAGGAAAAAAAAAAAAAAAAGAAATATGTTCATTAACGACAAGCTGGATTTTTCTCTTTTGGCTCTCTATAGATAGCTATAAAATTCTCCCCTGAAGCTGAAGGAATCGGAAGGATTTTCTTTCATCCCATGGCATTTTATTTTAACCTGAGCCTCTAACCTGTAAGAACTACCTTCTCTGTCATACGCTCTTGCCCAGCTGTTAAGGAAAGGGAGAGGACACATATCATCCAGGAGCCATGCCCTTGACCAGATTGGGTGGTCTCTGGCAGCTGTGAGCCCCACGGATGGAATGTGGCATCATTCTTCAGATCTACAGTAGTACAAACAGCAAGGGAAATGAGTTACATTCTGAGTCAAAGTGTGTTAATATTTCTGGAACTATGTTGCCTCTGTTCTTACAAAATGGGAATGAAATGATCAACAACCAGAAAACCCCAAGCTTCTATGTTACGTTTTGTAGGTTGGGGAGAAAAGGCCAACAGTTAGTAAAACAATATTCTGATCTTAGTTCTCCAAAAAATAACCATGTGTCTTTAAGCAATTCATGGAGTAATCTGAGTCCTTGTTGTCTCCTTTATCAATGGATTTAAATAATAACTTTCCTCAGACATTTATTGTAAGGCTCTCTGAAAACATACATGTGCGGGAAGGTATGTATTTTTCATCATTTCTCTTTCAAGCTCTACTACCTTAGACTGAATTCAGCCGCTGACGTGTTCAAGCAAGGCTGTAGTTCCCAAAGCAATCAGTATCTCAGACCCTCCAGACCTACTGAAGAGAACGCGTGTGTATATTGATTTCCAGGTCCCGAAGCGTGGCCCTCTATAGTGTCCTCCCTGCCATCACTCGTCTGTTTGTTCAGCAGCCCTTGTGAAGTGGGGTGCTGGGACATGCTTGCATCAGGCTCCCGATGCGCTCGCCACTCAGGTCTCGCCAGGAGCTCCGGAGCCCCTCGCCGTCCCTTTTACTGCGAGGCCACCACACACCGAAGGCAAAACGACAAGTCCTCTGCCTGGCCGAATCCGCTTGTTTCCTGCAGTGCCCGGGATGCTGAGAACGCGCGGTCCCCTGGCATTCCGGCATGCTGCGCTTCCCCTGGGACCTGGTGGAGTCCTGTGTCTTCCTTAGGCTTTTCTCTTGGGGATAACATTCTGCTCTGCTGCTCTTGGGCAGTCTCTGTGGCTGGGTGCTTAGTTCAGTGCTCGTATAAGTAGAAGTGAAGTCTGCTCAATTCTTGATTTTCACATTAGGAAATCCATTTGCCTGGAGACTCGTTAGATCCTCCAAGCTGTGTTTCAGCAATAAAGGAAATGTTTTGGGCCTGTCTTCTTTCATTCCTTCCTTTAAAGAAGCTACAGTTGAAACAAGGGTAACCTTTGTTGAAACCATTCCAATCCCTGATATGTTACCATTTTATTATATAGACGATAGGGTATTACTTTTTTTACATTCTTACGTTGGACATTCTTATGTTGTAGTGTCACTCTCAGGAATGATGAGGTCTTTAAATTCCACCGATGGCCTTTAAATTTCATGATAGGATAGTCCTAGAGGGTGCCGAGAGAAAAGGAGAGATTTGGAAGGTGTCTCTTAGAAGTGGCAGGACTGGGCAGTTTGATGGCCCAGGGGAGGCTGGGGGAGCCCAGGATGTCTGTCAGGCTCTAGATGTGCCAACTACTGAAACAGGGCTCCAGGAAATACGGTTTCTCAGCACCCCTCCTTGTTAGAAGGGAACAACAATGCGTTTGTGTCTCAGTTCCCTCCTCCTACATACAGTCAAGTTGTGGTACTTTCAGCAAGAACTGTGTTTACGAATTTCCAGGCGGACGACTTCAGCTTGAAACTTGATGAAATTTCTAGAAGAGGCCTTAAAATGTCTTACCTAGAGAGATTCTACCACTGAAATTAGCAGGTACTCTCTAAATTTTAACATTTTTTCAGGGCTACCATGCTTTATCAACTCTTAAAGTGGCCCGAATATCATCACGTCAGTGCTGTAGTAGAAAAAATAGTGAACTTAGGTATTCAGTAATTCTGTTTTTATACCAGCTCTCTCACTGACAAGTTACCTATCTTTTCTATGGTACAGCAATCTTACTGTAAAATTAGCTATTCAAAATTGTCAAGGCATACTCTACTATTACCTCCTCAGACCTACAGCACTCCCTAAAACCCATTCTCAGCTAAAATTCTAGTGAGTCTTCCAACATAAAGTGTTCTCTTGACTAAATTCTATAGCACTTTCATTTAGCATTTGATAAAACCTAAAGGTACTCGGTAATATTTATAAGATTGTTCTGTATTGGGGCGCCGGGATGGCTCAGGCAGTTAAGTGTCTGACTCTTGGTTTCGGCTCAGGTCATGATCCTCGGGGTCCTGGGGTTGAGCCCCACATCGGGCTCCACACTCAACGAGGAATCTGCTTGAGATTCTCCCGTTGCCCCTTCCCTGCTCGGGTGCTCTCTCTCTAAAATAAGTAAAACCTTTAAAAAGAAGAGATTGTTCTGTATTTTCTATCAAGTCCACATTAAGAGACTGTAGATGTGGCTCTGAATACAAAGTACTGACTTGACCTTTGTTGACTTTAAATAAACTCAGGGTAGATCAGCAGTGCAGAAACTAAAAGAGTGAACACTTTTAAAGAAGAAATATGAAACTAATATTATCAAAATAGTTATATTTTTATTTTCATAATTCCCTAAATGTACACTAAGGTTAATCTAGAGAAAGAGATTAACTCTTTATTATTATTTCAGCTCTGCACGGCATGTCATAGATGTTTTGCATTCAACTTTCTGAGCTTTGTTCTTTTCTTTAGAAAATGATGTCGGAACCCCAAGCAGGGAGCACACAGTCTTCTTTAATTATGGTTTTCTTTCACCCTGTTGGAGAAAGACTAACTTTGTGGCATTTTCCATTATATTTCTATTAATCTAATACCAACATACCTGCAGTTGTAACTAAATACATTGTAAGCATTTCTTTCCAAACTGTCTGCTAAATAAATAGATCCAGACATAAGGAAGTCCTGTGAACACTGGCCCAGGTCTTCACCTTCTTTATTCTCAGGTTAAATACCATCTTTGTTTTCAGAATACTTGGCGTACCTAGTCTGTTGCCTTGCATCGTGTGCTAACACACAGTAACTCCTGACGTTTCGGACTGGATGTGGATTTCACGGGTTTGCTTGTTTCCATGACAGATGGGTGGCTTGTTACTGGAAGGCTGCAGTTTTGATGGAAGCCGGCTCTCGGAAAATCACCACGATTCTCCCAGTGTGTCGCCCGTTCTCCCTTGCTGTGTGGGCTGGATTCCCCAGGTAATGCAGCGCCGCCTTTGGGATAAGATAGTTTTGGGCCTCGGCATTTTGTTTACTTTCTAATCTCACCTGCATTTGAACAAATTTAGAGTCAAAATATTGTGTCCTTTATGATTTTTAAAATGTATGGGGCGGGCGCCTGGGTGGCTCAGATGGTTGAGCGTCTGCCTTCGGCTCAGGTCGTGATCCCAGGGTCCTGGAATCGAGCCCCGCATCGGGCTCCCTGCTCCGCGGGGAGCCTGCTTCTCCCTCTGCCTCTGCCTCTGCCTCTCTCTCTCTCTCTCTCTCTCACTCTCATGAATAAAAATAAATAAATAAAAAAAATAAAATAAAATGTATGGGGCATTTTAAAATCTTTATTTTGTTATGGGAAGAATAGCATTATAGTTTTTAATTTCTGAGTGATGTATATCCTGCTAAGAAAAAAAAAGCCTTTCATGATAATACAGATTATCGTGTAGTATGTTCCTTTATTTTGCTAGTTAGCCATGCAGACATGGGCCGAGTCGACAGGTTAATGCACCTCTGATTTCTGCCAGACTGTGTCACTGCACTGGGAAGAGGCAGACGAAGAAGGGATGCGTGTGCTGACACAGTGTCCATGAGTTTCAGGTGAACACCACAGCGGTGCTGTGCTCAACCACGAGCGGAGCCACCGTCTGTCCCCCCCCACAGCACCGTCGCGGTACCGTTGACCGTGTTCCCTGGGCTGCGCCTCCCACTCCCCTCACCCACGTGGCCCACCCCCGGCCCCCTCCCCTCTGGCCACCCCCAGATTGTTTTCTGTACTTAGGGGTCTGCTTTTTACTGTACATGTATGCACCCATATCAGGGGCTGCGTCCTCTTGGCTGTTGTAAAGAAGGCCGCAGTAAACAAGGGGATGCATGTGTCTTTTCAAATTAGTGTTTTTATTTTTCTTGGGTAAATATGCAGTAGTGGAACTAGTGAATAGTTAGGGTGGTCCTCGTTACTGTTTTCCACAGCGGCTGCACCCATTTGCATTCCCAGTGATAGTGCACGAACGTTCCTTTTTCTCCGCATCTGCACCAACACTTGTTATTTCTTGTCTTTTTGATTCTAGCCATTCTGACAGGTGTCAGGCGATGTCTCGTTGTGATTCTTTGATATGCATTTCTTTGATGTTAGTGATGTTGAGCATCTTTTCATGTGTCTGTTTCCATCCGTATGTTTTCTTGGAAATATGTCTACTCAGATCCTCTACCTATTTTTTAATCAGATTATTTGTTTTCGGGGTGTTCATTTATAGAATTTCTTTGTATATTTTGGATATTAGTCCCTTTTCAGATATATCATTGCAAATACCGTTTTTCATTCAGTAGATCGCCTTTTTGTTTTGTTGATGGTTTCCTTTGCTGTGCAGAAGCTTTTAATTTTGGTGTTGTCCCGATAGTTTATTTTTGCGTTTGTTTCCCTTGCCCTAGGAGATATATCTAAAAATATGTTGCTAAGGCCCATAACAAAGATCTTACTGCCTGTGTTTGCTTCCAGGAGTTATATGGTATCAGGTCTCACATTTAAGTCTTTAGTCCATTTTAAATTTATTTTTGTGTATGGTGTAAGAAAGTGGTCCAGTTTCATTCTTCTGCAGGTAGTGGTTCAGTTTTCCCAGCACCATTTATTGAAAAGATTATCATTTTTTAATTGTGTATTCCTGTATCCTTTTTCATGGATTAATTGACCATATGAGCGTGGGTTTATTTCTGGGCTTTCTTTTCTGTTCTCTTGATCTAGGTGTCATACTGTTCTGATTACTCCAGCTTTGCAGTTTATCTTGAAATCTGGGATTGTGATACCTACAGCTTTGTTGTTCTTTCTCAAGATTGTTTTCGCTATTTTAGGGCCTTTTGTGGGTCCATACAACTTTTAGGATTGTTACCGTTCTGTGAAAAATGCTATGGTATTTCGATAGGGATTGCATTGAATCTGCAGATTGCTTTGAATAGCGTGGACATTTTAACAATATTAACTTTTCGAATCCATGAGTCTGGTATGTCTTTACATTTGTTTGTGTTGTCTTGAATTTCCTTCATCAGAGCGCTATAGTTTTTATTTCACCTCCTTGGTTAAGTTTTTTCTTAGGAAAAACTTCCATTTATAACTGCACCAAAACTAAAAAAATACCTAAGTTTCTCTGCTTTTTTTTTTAAATAAAAATTTTATTTACTTATTGACAGAGAGACAGCGAGAGAAGGAACACAAGCAAGGGGTGTGGGAGAGGGAGAAGCAGGCTTCCCGCTGAGCAGGGAGCTCGATGTGGGGCTCGATCCAGCACAGAGGCACATCCATCACACTGCATACGGAAACAGCAGGGTACACATACTTCTCTAGTGTGCTTAGAATACTGTCCATGACAGCTCACATGTTCGGCCGCAAAACAAGTCACCATAAATTGAAGAAGAGTGAAATCTTTTTTTAGGTAACTTTTCAGACCACAAAAGTAAGAAACTCTATCAATCACAGAAAAAAAACTGGAAATCACATGCATGGAAGCTAAACAACATGCTACTAAACAGTGGGTCACTGAAGAAATCAGAGAGGAAATTAAAAAACAGATAGTGATAGGGCACCTGGGTGGCTCAGTTGGTTGAGCGACTGCCTTCGGCTCAGGTCATGATCCTGGAGTCCCTGGATCGAGTCCTGCATCCGGCTCCCTGCTCGGCGGGGAGTCTGCTTCTCCCTCTGACCCTCCCCCCTCTCATATGCTTTCTCTCTCATTCTCTCTCTCTCAAATAAAGAAATAAAGTCTTAAAAAAAAAAAAAACAAAAACAGATGGTGATTTACGAAAGTGAAAACGGTGGTCCAGAGTCCACTCACCATGACGAGCACTGGGTCCTGTACAGAAGTGTTGAACGCTGTTGGACACCTGAAACTGACACTGTACATTAACTACACCACAGTTAAGGTAATAACAATTTGAAAAAGAAAGCACAGTGGTCCAAATTCTTTGGAATGCAGGAAAAGCAGTTCTATGATGGAAATAGATGCCCATGCAGTCTACCTCAAGAAACGAGAAATTTCAGATAACCTACTTTGCACGTAAAGGAGCTAGAAAGAGAACAAACAAAATCCAAAACCAGGAGAAGGAAGGAAATAATAAAAATTAGAGCAGAAATAAATGATACAGAAACTAAAAAAAAAAACAATAGAACAGATGAGTGAAACCAAAAGATGGTTCTTAGAAAGGATTAACCAAATATTAATCTCTAGCCAGAGTCATAAAAAGAGAGGGAGATACAGAAGATGCAAAATAACAAAATCACAAAGGACAGAGAAGAAATAACACCACAAAAAAATACAATTGTAAGAAAATATTGTGAAAAATTATACACCAAGAAATTGGGCAACCTGGAAGAAATGGATAAATTGCTAGAAACACATGAACTACCAAAACTGAAGCAGGAAGAAATAGAACATTTGAGCAGACTGGTGACCAGCAACGAAATGGAATCAGTCATCAGAAAACTCCCAACAAACAAGAGTCCAGGACCAGGCAGCTTCAAAGGTGAATTCCATGAAACATTTAAAGAAGAGCTGGGAAGACGTCCCAGTTCAGTCTATGAGGCCAGTATCACCCAGATACCAAAACCAGACAAAGATACCACAAAAAAGAGAACTACAGGCCGATACCTCTCATGACTACAGATGCAAAAGTCCTTAACAAAATATTACCAAACCGAATCCTACAATACATTAAAAAAATCATTTACCACAATCAAGTGGGATTTATTCTTTGGGCTGCAAGGGTGGTTCAATATTTGCAAATCAATCAATGTGATACATCACATCAATGAGAAAGAATTAAAAAAAATTTTCAGTAGATGGAGAAGTACAACATCCATTCATGATAAAATCCCTCAACAAAGTAGGTTTAGAGGGAACAAACTCAACATAATAAAGGCCTTATGTCGAAAACCCACAGCAAACATTATCCTCGGTAGGGGAGAAACAGAGCTTTCCCTCTAAGGTCAGGAGCAAGACAGGGATGGCCACTCTGACCACTTTTATTCAACATAGTACTGGAAGTCCCAGCCTCAGCAGTCAGACAACAGAAGGAAAGAAAAGGCATCCAAATCAGCAAGGAGGAAGTCGAACTCTCACTGTTTGCAGGTTATGGCATATAGGACACCCGAAAAACTACTAGAGCTGATGCACGAATTCAGTAAAGTCACAGGATACAAAATCAATATACAGAAATCCGTCACATTTCATCAAGGAAATGCAAATCATAACCGCAATGAGATATCACCTCACACCTGACAGAATGGCTAAAATCAACCACCCAAGCAACAGCAAGTGTCGGTGAGGACATGGAGAGAAAGTGTCATGCTCCGCTGGGGGGGGGCTGTCCGCTGGTGCAGCCACCACCCTGGACGCAGTGTGGACGCTCCTCAGAAATTAAAAATACAGAACTACCCTGGGATCCAGTCATTGCACTACCGGGTGTTTACCCAGAGAAAATGAAAACACCAATTTGAAAAATACACATGCACCCCGATGTTTAGAGCAGCATGATTTACAGTAGCCAAGATGTGCATGCAACCCAGTGCTTATCAAGAGATGCATGAATAGAGCAGATGTCGTCTCTCTGTAGATGGTCTGTTACTCAGCCATGAAAAAGGACGAGCTTTTGCCATTTGTGACCACATGGATGGACCTAGAGGGTATAATGCTAATTTAAGTCAGAGAAAGACAGATGCCATATGGTTTCACTTAGATGTGGAATCGAACAAAAGACACAAATAGACAAAAACCAGACACAGAGCCAAAAAATACAGAGAGCAAAGGGAGGGTTGCTGGGGGGCAGGGGTAGGGAAATGGACAGATTACGGAATGAGTAAGTCACAGGACTAGAAGGCGCAGCCCAAGGACCAGAGTCCATGACGTGGTGGGAGCACCGTGTGGGGACAGATGGTGGCTACACTCGTGGTGAGTGCCGCACACAGGGCAGACTTGTGCCCTGAAGCCCGTGGAACAGTGTCAGGAGAGAAGGCAGGCCCAGACCACGCTGTTCCCACCACTCTGGGTCAGTGCGAAGCCTCGAAGAACTTAGAGCAGGAGCGCGGTTTTCAGGACTCAGTCCAGCTCTGACAGGATGGGTGATCCGCACAGGGCGAGCGAGGTCACACCGGTCCTGCGGGGTCGGGAGAGTAGCAGGGGTCTCTGTTTTGCTGCTGAAGAAACCAACAGGTCAAGTAAGTGATTTTTTATGGGTCCCACAGTGGTAGCACCATGGTCAACAATAACCGTTAACCTTAATTTGTATCATGTGTCAGGGGCTGTGTAAAGTGTTTAAAATACAAATTATTTAGGCCCTCCAAAAAAGTTTGAAATAAGGCATCATCTCCATTTTCAACTAAGAAACTTGAAGCTCAGAGTGGTCGGTTGGTCGGCAGTTCACTTCAGAGCCAAGCTTTGGACGAGTCCTGAGCCAAGAGAACAGCACAAACCAGCCTCCTGCCTGTGTGTGCGCAGCCCACGGCCCGCGGGGCTGCAGGTGGTTTGTGCATGTTTAACGCAGCTGGAAACTGACGGGAGTAGTCGTTCATGACAGGTGAAAACTACAGGAAATTCAGTTTCGGTGTCCATAAATGAAATTTTCGGGGGAGAACAGCCTTGCCTGTTTCTGTAGATATGCTCTAGGACTGCTTTTGGACAACAGCAGAGCTGAGGAGCTCCATCACAGACCATCTGACTCACAAATCCTAAAATATTACCTGGTCCCTCACAGAAAAGTTTGCCAGCTCTGTATAAACTTAAACTCTCCAGCTTCTGCTTGAGTGAAACATTTTATGTTGAAAACAATTTTTTTAGGGAAGCTGTAGATGTTCTTAATATGTTTTACAGAATTTAGGGGGGAAAGAACATTAACATTTCAATGCATTTTACTAGGAGGGAAGCATAAAATGAAAGGAAGCATCACATCAATTTGTGTAAACTGGTAAAAAAAAAAAATTACTTTTTCCATTTACTTTTACAGCTACTTTATGGCAGAGGTCTACAGTCCTTTGATAACCTTGGAGGAAATAATGCACTTCAAAACTTTGGGGACGATTCCCTTTAAGGCAGAAGAAAGTTTTTTTCCCAGATCATTTCCACATTATTATCCACCTAATCACCCTGAATAGCTTCATTTTAGCAGAAATATGCCCAACACTCCAGTCATTTGCACAACACTGCTATGAAGCAGATAGCACGTCCATTTTTTAAAGAACATTTTAGATCCTGGCTGACTTTTTGTCTTCGTTTGCATATGCGGCAATAGTCGAAAGACATGAGCAACAAGTTCTACGGCTTTTATTGGGGGAGGGGCTCTACCATTGCTTCTATTACAAATGCAATGCACTTTGCCAGTTAAAGATAGAATTAGGAATTCTCAAGGGAATTAAAAAATGCACATGAAGCTATGTGCACTAAGATAAGCTCTTTTTTTTTTTTTTTAAAGATTTTATTTATTTATTTGAGAGAGAGAATGAGACAGAGAGAGAGAGCATGAGATGGGGGAGGGTCAGAGGGAGAAGCAGACTCCCTGCCGAGCAGGGAGCCCGATGCGGGACTCGATCCCGGGACTCCAGGATCATGACCTGAGCCGAAGGCAGTCGCTTAACCGACTGAGCCACCCAGGCGCCCTAAGATAAGCTCTTAATTCATACACTCATTCAGGTGTGTATGAATTTCCCTAAAGCATTTCCTAAAAATGTTCTATACGACACTGTTCTATAATGGTTCTCTGAGAAGAACTGTTCCGTGAACATCACCTATTTGAGAATATTACTGATTCTGAGTAGTCCCACAGAGAACCTCACATACAAGTTTTCATGCACTTACGCCCCACTCTTCACTTAGATCTAGCGTTTTATATAACAGTTTGGGAAACATTGCTTGACAAGGTAGATCAGTCTGAGATGGGGCCCTGTTTTGACATTCCACAGGAATTCACTTGGCTTTTGTTCCTTCCGTTTTTCCAGTAAAGAGTGCTGCCTAAGTTTGTCCCCCTCCAGGATCCCCAGGTCTGGACCCCCCAACAGGCACCACAAGGGACAATTCACTTTCAGAATCAATTCCATTCCTAGGGAAAACAGGACTAAAAAATGATTCCACAAGCCACTCACAAAAACAGTCTTTATGCTACTTTTATATGAAAATATTATCACCATGGGTATCAGAACATATGCTCAAAACTCTGCCTTGTATGCACTCTGGTTTAAAAATAATAACTATTAATATATTGTCTATGTGACTTTTTTCTCCCTTTAGGCACTTACTATGAAAGCAGTTTGTTAGCATTATGTTATTGAAAACTATGAGCAAAGTATTTTTCAAAATACAGTTTACAGGGTAGCCAGGCATTCTTGACTGAACAGCATCTTTCAAAATACTCATTGCTGGCAACTTGTTTCCTGTTTTAAGAAATTTAATTTTTCTGGAGTTACATTGCTAAATTGCGTCACTTTTATGTGCATTAAAGCTCTAATGATTTCCGAATATCTCCTTTTCTGAAAAAACAAAAACCCTATGTGTTGGAATAAGTTAGTTGGACTTTATGCATAAGCTAATGAGAAAAATAATAAAACAGGCCACCTGGCTGGTTCAGTTGGTAGAGCAAGCAGCTCTTGATCTCAGGGTTGTGGGTTCAAGCTCCACGTTGGGTGTGCAGATTACTTAAAAATAAAATCTTTAAGAAAAAAGAAAGAAAGAAATATAATAAAACATATTAGCCAAATACTTAAAACATAGCCAACCTAGGTCATTTTGTTTTCTGGTGTCTCATTTTGTTATTTTCTTTGATTTGTTGGCTGTTTGTTGTCTGCTTAGTCTCTTCATTCACCTTTGTAAGATGTACTGTCTCCTTTCAAGTGTTAGCATGCTGCTTGCTGTCTGGAGTACCCTGCACCCTGTACTTGTTCTAAGTGACTTTCCCTGGCCTGGGCAGGAGCATGGAGTTTCACATGTTGGCCTCATTATTGAACTGAGCTAATGGACCAGCTTCTATTTTAATAAAGTTGGATATATGAACACATTAATCACTTTAATCACAATATACAGGTTTTTAATAATTAAATTTTAATCATGTCAGATTACTTTGTTTACATGGCCTATAACATTATTGTCAGGCTTCCTACACTGTCTCCTTGTTCACATTCATCTGTGTATTTATTAATCACACCTAGTGTGTTTATGAATAGTTATTAGTAAAATTTTAGTTTCATGCAAATATTTCAACCCAGCAGGGTCTTAAGCTTTGTCTGTTAAGAGAAACACACTAAAGAAAGACTTGTGTCATAAGAATGTAATTCAGCTGAACAATGTTCATGGAGCTTCTATCTGTACAAGGTACTGTGCTCATAGTGAAAATGCCGAAGTACTTAGCTCTGCTACTTTGACCATCTATTTTTTGGTGACCTAAGAGCAAATCCATTTCACTTCTTTTCAGGTTATAATGTTTACCATTTAAGAGATTTTGAGAAATGACCACCTAAATTTTAAGAAACAACTGTGGGCATGGGGGAAACAGGGGAAGGGGATTAAGGGAACACTTCCCTTGATGAGCACTGAGTAACCTGTAGAAGTGTTGAATCAGTATATTGTACACCTGAAACTAAAATGACACTGTACTAAATAACTTGAATAAAAAATAAAATGTAAACAAACAACAAAAAATAAAGAGCTTAGCACAGTGCCAGAAGCAACAGTGCTGCTTTGCTGTTAAAACACTGGAGGTTTTGGTAGCAACATTTGTCCCCCGACTTTACAACAAAAAACAAGCAGGACTGGAAGGATTTGGAAATATATGCAAACATTAGTAAGTTGATAGTGAATATGTCAAATATCAACTTAGTATTACCGCTAAGTCCTGATTTAAAGAGAAAATTGCGTGGCATCACAGCGAAGAGACACAGAGCAGATCTTCTGCGTAGAAAGGAGTAACATTGTAACACATTTCAGTACAGTGTTTCTATTTTCATGTCTGGCGTAGAAGTTACGGGCAGCAAACTAGTATCAGGTGGCGGAGAGAGATAATTTAAGACCTTGCCTGGGATTGTAAATAGGCATTCCGAGATTTAGATCATTTCAGCTCAAGAAATATGTAATGTCTGCTCTCTGCTGAAGAATTTAGAGGTAAATGCCTGCACTAGGTTATTAACTTCAGGAATGGCTGAGGAATTATGACAATTACAGAAATTTCTGGAACCTCAGGCTCTGTCATTTAAGCGAATTGGAGAAGTGGGAAGAGATTAGGCACTGACAGGTGACGGGTGAGAATTCTCTTTACTCCAAATCCTGTATTTTGTCTGAGGTCCAAGTGAGGACTCATTCTCTTTATTAATCCTCGTTAGGTTAACATATCCCAGAGGAGTATTTTATTTTTATTTTCTAAAATGCTCATTCCCCCAAAACCTACAGTCTGTGTATTTGATATGAATACATTGTTTCACAAGCTAAATTCTTAGCTTCAAAGATTAGCATGCTCTTTATTTGGGAATATACTAAAATGCTTGGCCTTTATAATACTGAGCACAGCATTAGCATATAAAATGCTATTAAATGAATGAATAACTGACAGAATCATCAGTACAAAGAGAGAAAACTTAGATTCAAGGCAGATGTTTTTATCTATTTGGGCAGTGATTCTCTATAAAGAATGAGTTTTGTCATATGATTTCGGCATGTTAGGAATGCATGAGCTTTCAAAGGGACTTAACTGATTGAGATCAAGTATCAGGAGAGGCATTTTCATGTGTACATAAGGGGGTGGGGGGAGATTGGAAAAGATAATCAGAATTTCATATAATGTCCTTTTAGACTTAAAAATACGTTTGTTGTATTTTTTCCATGAAGGAAAAAGTATTTTTATTTCTGTCTGTCCCAGCACCGTCTACAACATGTATTGGATGCTAAAAACTGTGATTTTTTTTTTTTCCTAGTTGATATGAGAGTTAGTAGGGAGTTTAAAAAAAAAGGTATAGTATGCTGCCCCCAAATTAGAGATACGTGGATAAATACTTTATATTTGAGTTTTTTTTTTTTTTTTTTTAAAGATTTTATTTATTTGACAGAGAGAGACACAGTGAGAGAGAGAACACAAGCAGGGGGAGTGGGAGAGGGAGAAGCAGGCTTCCCACGGTGCAGGGAGCCCGATGTGGGGCCCGATCCCAGGACCCTGGGACCATGACCTGAGCCGAAGGCAGACGCTTAACGACTGAGCCACCCAGGCGCCCCTATATTTGAGTTCTTTAATGCATCATCGAATCCTTTCAGCATCCTATTGGGTGAGCAAGTCTGTTTTTCTCCCTTTTATAATAGAGGAACTAATGCTCAGAGAGTCATCTACTTAGGGTCAGGAGCTCAGAGCTGGAATGTGATTCATTTCCTTAAATGCGCTTGTCTTCTGTCCTGACAGTAACCGTGGGACACAGTCTTTGGGTGCCAATATTCATATATGCCAAATCCTTTCTCCAACTGGACTCTCCGGCTGCTGTGCCATTTGCTAACCACATTACCCTGGTGAATCCTCTCTGGGTTTCTGATTCTCCATTTGTGAAATCCTAGAATGAGTCTAACTTCTCCTCTAAGTCTCATTTCAACTCCAAGAAGTAATCCATTAGTTGAATAAAATTATGTAAGTTCAATATACATATTAATCCAAAATGTGAATTGGAAATACTATGAACTTGTGATATTTTTCTTTAAAAAATACACAATTCTAAGCTCCAGTCACAGACTAATCCTAGAGGGAGAATGATAGATCATTCCTCGCACCCAGTTTACAATCCCTGATACCATTTCTCATTAAAGGAATCACTGATCCTCAGAATGACTAATTTGATTATTGAGACAGGAAATGTACAAGATGAGCTTGTAATACTTTGGCATACTAGAAGGCAAGAAAGCTACTTAAGACGACTTGAGACATAACAAAAAGACAAAAACAAAAAATCAAAAGCCAATTTAAGAGTTCCCCTTGAGCAAAGATGGACAATTTGAGTAGCAGTAAGATAATAACTATGTTTGAAGCGCACCAGGAATGTTTTAACAAAGAGAGGGGAGGTCATTAGTCACCTTTACAATATGCTAGGGATCAAATTTATTTTGAAAGCACATAAATAAAGGGAAGTTGGTAGCATTTATTGAGCCTTTTCTAAATGAATGGTAGCTCATGACGGTCTAAAGAGTGGTAATGGAAGTTTCTTGCTGTAGATCTGTCTCTGCCCGGCATTAGCTTGCCGTTCTGTGATCATGAATGTGATAATAATCTCGTGGCTTCTAATGTGTAAAAAGACAATCAAATATCATGTGCCTATTGATGAAAGCATACAGTACCATCTATGCAGGGTTTTTGCCAAAAATTCAATCTGATTCTAAACTTACCTCCAGATCCAGTTCACAGGAAACAGAAAAATAGGGTGCCACGGGAATGGATCCAACCAAAGCCAGAATGGAGGAAGCTCTTGGGTATGGTTTCTTCAGCAAACAAACTGCAAGGGAAACAGGAGGAAAAACCTATAAATTTGGGAAAATTCAGAGACATGTCAACAAAATGCCGTGTGTGGACTTTATTTGAATTTTGGTTCTAAAAACAACAAAAACTTAAAAATAGGTAGGTAATGGAGAGATGACATTCAGGAATTACTGTTGGGAGAGGATCCAAGATGCCGACATGGAATCCTGAACTCCCCTCCTCCACAGACACATGGAGTCTATGCACAGAGCAGCTCCTCCTGAAGAACAGAACCAACTGAACAGTCTCCGTATGGACAGAGGACAGAGGGACCATGGAGAGAACAGGAGACACAAAGCCCCATCCCGCCACTGCCATCTGCAACCAGAGGGACAGTCCTGAGGGACTCTGAGCAGATTCGTCCACCCTGGCTCACAGAAACAAAAGCCATGGTTTACAAGGGCAGCTACAGTTTCAAGGATCCAGGCCTCGTGTGTCTGCCCATGGGCAGGGGGCCTGTGGGACTCTCGTGAACTGGGGATGGGGGCTGGCGGGTGGTTACCTTCTCCTCCGTCTTGATGGTGCAGATGGCGCAGGATCCGGGCGCCCTGGCTGCTTCAGGCACACGGCGCACACCAGCCCGCACACCCTGAGGCACAGAGAAAAAAGACCAGAGTTTAACCAAGAACAACTGGGATAGAAAGGAAATAGCCCCAGAAGAGTTGCAGGAGTGCCGTCTGAGGTCTTGGGTCAGAAGGACTGGTGAGCCCCTCCGCCTTGCTGGCGTGGACGGGAGCGGGGCATGGGGCCCCGGCCAGGCAGCCGCCTTAGCAAGTCCCAGGACTTAGCAAAGGGACACAGGACACTGCATTCAAAAACATTTATTTCCAAATGCCCATGGAACATTCTCCAAGATGGATCACATGTTAGGCCATAAAACAAGTTTCAACAAACTAAACAGTGAAATCATGTCAAGCACCTTTTCTGACCACAAGGCTATGAAACTAGAAATCAATTACAAGTAAAAAAAACTGGATAAAACAAGCACGTGGAGGCTGAATAGCGTGCTACTAAGCAACCGATGGGTCTACAAAGAACCAAAGAGGAATCAAAGAATACCCAGAGACGTAAGAAAATGAAAACATGATATCCCAGAATCCTTGGCATGCAGCAAAAGCAGTTCTCAGAGGGAGGTTATTCGAGATACAGGCCTGCCTTTCAAGAAGAGAGAAAATTTCAAATAACCTAACCCTACATCTAAAGGGCCTTTTAGAAAAAGCCCAAAGTTAGTAGAAGGAAGGAAATAACAAAAGATGAGAGTGGAAATAAATGAAATACGTACTTGAAAAAGTGAAATAGTGGAAAAGATCAAAGAAACCCAGAGCTGGTTCCTTGAAAAGATAAAATTATTTATTTAGCCATACTTACCAAGGAAAAAAAAAACAACCTCAAATCAGGAAGGAAACAGAAGCAACAACCAACACCACAAAAATATAAAGGATTGTAAGACACTTAAAAAACTGACATGCCAAAAAATTGGACCTAGAAGTAGGTCCTAAAGTAGAACCTAGAAGTGCCATTTTTTATGCAGTATGGGAAGTCCTAGCCACAGCAATCAGACAAGAAATAAATGGCATCCAAAATTGGTAAAGAAGTGAAACTGTGACTATTGGTAGGTGACATGATACTATATGTACGAAATCCTAAAACTCCACCAAAAAAAACCTATTCGAAGTAATAAATGGATTCGGTAAAATTGCAGAATACAAAATTAATATACAGAAAATTGTTGCATTTCTGTGCACTAATAACTAGCAGAGAAGAAAACAGTCTCATTTACAACTGCACCAAAATGTATAAAATACCTAGGAAGAAACACCCAAGGAGGTGAAAGGCTTGTAATCCAAAAACTGTAAAGCACTGATGAAAGAAATTAAAAACACAGACAGGGGCGCCTGGGTGGCTCAGTCGTTAAGCATCTGCCTTCGGCTCGGGTCATGATCCCAGGGTCCTGGGATCGAGCCCTGCGTCGGGCTCCCTGCTCCGCAGGAAGCCTGCTTCTCCCTCTCCCGCTCCCCCTGCTTGTGTTCCTGCTCTCACTATCTCTCTCTGTCAAATAAATAAATCTTAAAAAAAAAAAAAGAAAGAAACACAAGAAACCAGACTGTAAATACAGAGAACAAATTGATGGTAGCATTGCTAGCAGGCAGGTGGGCAGGGAAATGGGTGAAATAGATAAATGGGGATTAAGAGGCACAAAATTCCAGTTATAAAAGAAGGATGTCATGGAGATGAAAGTACAGCGTAGGGAATATTGTCAATAGTATTTAATAATGATGTGTGGTGACAGATAGGGACTACACTTACCGTGATCATTGAGTAATAGTAAGATTGTCAAATCACTATATTGTGCATCTGAAACTAATATAACATTGTATGTCAGCTATACTGAATAAAAATTATTTTAATTGTTAAATTTGGAAAAAAATGTTTTAGAAACGTAGAACAACTAGTATGGAAGATCCTATGTAATGACAAACCATGCTTACGGAAATTGTAAAACCCCGTTCCTGAACAGGGATGGTTGAGTTGGAGAAGTAGAAACTTACATCTCATTTCTGCATAGCATTAAAATTAATCTTCAAAATTGCCTAATTAAGTGAAATGGTAGGTAAATTTCTAACACACATAATTTATGTTTGTTACTGTTTGATGGGATGACCCAATTATAATATCACCCACGACCCCAGAAACAGCAGAAAGATCTGTTAAGGATTTAGAAGCAAAGCACTGCAACCTCTTACCTCATTTGTTAGACATTCTTTTCTGCTTTCTGTGGTTCTAGATTCTTAGTATTAAACTCTGGTGGGTTTTCTTCCAGAGCTAACATGAAATTCCTGTGCTTAGACTTGCTGAAGCTGAAAGGGGGGAAAGAAAAATCAGAAAGGTAAAGAGCCAGTGCCTCCTTCTCCTTTGTGCCTGGAGAAATGCAGACATGGTCCTGCATCAGGGAGCTAGTTTGTTGGGGTTTTTTTTTTTTAAGATTTTATTTATTTATTTGAGAAACAGCAGGTGAGAGAGAGAACATGAGTCGGGGTGGGGGGCAGAGGCAGAGGGAGAAGCAGACTCCCCACTGAGCAGGGAGCCCGATGCGGGACTCCATCCCAGGACCCTCAGCAACTGAGCCCCCCAGGCGCCCTTGGGAGCTAGTTTTGATGAAGTGCTGAATTGAGAGTATTAACAAAAGCTTCGGTCTTACCTTTTAAATATGAAGACTGGCACGAAAGTGTATAACCCTGTTCAGGTTGGTATTTAATAAACAAGTATTTTAAGGCAAGTATCTCAGAGATGGTTTCTGTGTTCTCCGGAATACGCTCTTCAATGCCTAAAAAGGGGATCGTTGTTAATACTGATTTGCAGTAGTAGCAAATACAATAGCAAAAATTGTATTTTTGTATTTTAAAGGAAACATTTATAGATGAAATGTTAGGATGTGTCAGATTTTCTTCCAAATGCTCCCAGTTTGAGGCTCGGGGACGGCGAATGAAGCCCAGCTGGCTGGGAGTGGGTCCCGTTGCAGCTGGACTGTGGGGTTTACTCTGCTAGTCCTCCTTTAAACCATTTCAGCATAAAATATTCAATCTTACTATTGGGGAGAGTTTTGTTTGTCTTTGGTTATCTGCCAGTCTGCTTTAAGGTAGTATATTACCATATTTTAACACAAAATTCTTTCTCTACAGGGTGCATATGGTCCTTATTCCCCCGATGAGTGCATATCTTTGCCCGTGTACACGAGCTGCGAGAGGGACCGCGTGGTAGCCAACATAGACGTTCCGTGTGGGGGCAACCAAGACCAGTGGATTCAGTGTGGAGCGGCTCTGTTTCTAAAAAATCAGTAGTCTAACGATAATAAAAGCTGTCTTAGCAAAAAGTAACATTTGCTACTTCAACTTTAAATCAATAGGTGGTCTACATTTAAACTGTTCAAAAAATTATCACATAGTTACCCACCTTGTGTTATTGATCTCACTGGGTTTTTATTGTAATGGGTCATGACAGTGCATGCAACTTTTAAAGTAACAATTCATAGGTTCATGTTAAAATGCTGTATTCCCTTGAGAACATTAAATATTTTTGTGAGGCAGTTCATGTTTCCAGTGGCTCAAAAAATTAATGTATGTAAGAGGTTGAAAGTAGTGTATTTAAGGAATCTAATTAATTTGGCTACTCTTTGGTATCATAATTTTGTATTAAAATATAAGGCCATTTTTTTCACTCATCTGTGGGTTTAGATAGGTGTTCTTTTTTTAAACACTTAAAAATATATTCTGTTTTAGTTAAAATATATAGCATCTCAACGTAATCCAAAAGAAATGGGGAATAACAGCACAGAAACCAGGGTAAGAATTTTACAAATGGAATAATTAGACAATGAGAGGTTATCATTCCTCACGTAGATGACTTTTTACCAGCTGTTTCTGTGAAACAGTAAAATTCTACAATGGCTGGAAGCTTAAATATGTGTTGTAATTTTAGAGCTTGTGAGCAATTGGAATTGGGTTCAGAAATCTTAACTACTTGTCATCATATTACCATTTGTATGGGTCCAATCAGGAGACCAAAAACAAACCAAACCACCCCACTGGTTTAAAGGGTGAAGTTCAACATAAAGATTAAGCTACGACAGAAGAAGAAAGGGTGAGACAAGCCCATCTGATCCCGCCCGACAGTACAAACGTGCCGGGGTGGGGGGGCTCCCGAAGCCTGGGGTTCATACCTCGTTGGACAAGGTCTAAGTGCAGGCTGCTGGGGAACTGAGAACTTTCCTGAGTTTCTGCTGTTCCAGGCAAGCCCAGGCCTGGAAATCAGGAGCTCCAGAGCAGGCAGGGGCCGCGGCCTCAGCAGGTGAACCGGGTCACCCACTTCTGGCCAAAACGCTGTGACAACAGATAGGATATGGTAGCTTCCAGAAGCCTTCTTCACAGGACACGGCCAGTCGGTCATTCTCTCTCCCCTTCTCTTCATCTCTTCTGCTGTCTTGGGCCGTGTGTTTGCAGCCACAAAGGACAGAGACAAACCTGGAAAAGGTGGGACTCTGGAGCATGGATGCGCTGGATGTGTTAACTCTGACTTCCTTATACAAGAGATTGGGCACGCCTACAGGACGATGTACTGCTGTCCTAGTTCAAACAGAACGCTGGCTTTTAGAAATGGAAATCATTTAGAGATAAAAATGTGAACCTAAAAATGACAATGTGTCAAAGTTAGAATTCCACATTCTGAGGGAATTCCCTTCAGAGCTTCTTCACTGGCAAGCTTTCTAGTCTATTTGGAGGGTGTGTGATTATCGAAGTTAATTTACTCAACTCTTTATAAACTCAACAAAGACTTCATTGATAATTTGCATTTGATTAGATTATTTTAGATCAAAAGAAAAAAATGGCATTATGCCTGAGAAGAAGCTACAATCACACAGGCACCTAATTCCCAAGTGTGAGATCTAGGATGAGGAGAGCAGAGGTGAGGGACAGAGGATGACGAGGAGAGGTGAGGGACAGGATGAGGAGAGGTGAGGTGAGGAACAGGATGAGAGGTGAGGTGAGGGACAGGATGAGAGGTGAGGGACAGGATGAGGAGAGGTGAGGTGAGGGACAGGATGAAGAGAGGTGAGGGACAGGATGAGAGGTGAGGTGAGGGACAGGATGAGG